>NW_007247051.1:359715-364371 GCF_000164805.1 Carlito syrichta | reverse complement strand
TAATTCTTTTTTTTTTTGATTTGGGGTCTCATTCTGTCATCCAGGCTGGAGTGCAGTGGCACATATGGCACACACACTCCCAGCCACCGTAGCGTTAAGCCTGCTGGGCTCCGTTGATCCTTCTGCCTCAGCCTTCCAAGTAGCCGGAACTACAGGCATGCACTACTACGCCTGGCTAATTTTTTTATTTAATGTAGAGTTGAGGTCTTGCCAAGTTGCTTGGGCTGGTCTCGAACCTGTGGGCTCAGACAGTTGACTCGCCTCGGCCTCCCAAAGTGCTGAAATTACAGGTTGAGCCACTGAGCCCAGTGTTAGCACAAGCTTTTAAGAGTTTATTGTTTTGAGGTTTTTTTTTGGGGGTTGGAGTCTCACTCTGTTGCACAATCTGGAGTACAGTGGTACGCTCACAGCCACTTTAGCCTCGACCTGCTGGGCTTTGGCGATCCTTGCCCTCAGCCTTCCAAGTAGCTGAAACTATAGGCGTGCGCCAGCACACCCAGCTAATTTTTTTATTTACTGTAGAGATGAGGTCTCACCAAGTTGCCCAGGCTGGTCTTTAACCTGTGGGCTCAGGCAATCCTCTCACTGCGGCCTCCCAAAGTGCTGGAATTATAGGCGTGAGCCACTGCACCCGGCCAAGTTTTTTGTTTGTTTGTTTTAAGTCAGTGTCTCACTCTTGCTCAGACAGGTGTGAAGAGGCACGATCATGGCTGATTGTTGCCTTGACCTCCTGGGCTCAGGTGATCCTTCTGCCTCAGCCTCCCGAGTAGCTGGGACCACAAGCACCCATCACCATGTCTGGCTAACTTTTTGATGTTTTGTAGACAAGGACTCCCTGTATTGCCTAGGCTGGTCTCGAACTCCTGGTCTCAAACACTCTTTCCACTTTGGCCTCCCAAAATGCTGGGATACAGGCATGAGCCATTGCGCCCAGCCACAAATTGATCTCATGTCAGGAATGTTTGTTCTGAGATTGGGGTAGGGAGTAGAGAAAAGAATGACTCAAAGAGATAAACACAGTTTGAATTTTTTCAAGATGTGGTTTCTGTTCTTCCTGCTCTCTGACATCTATCTATTCTTGCCACTTATGGAAATGATCCTTTGGGACCTAGAGCACAGACCTCACCTCACCTCAGCAGGATGACGTGTAAATGTGATATACTAGAGAATACCCTCCCCCTCCCCACATTTTTAGAGATGGAGTAGGGCATGATAAGGATCAAGGCTTGTCTATACACACACCAGCCTCCTTCCTCTGATGTATTCTCCTCGCCTCTACTCCTAAGTTCCTCACCCTCTGTGGCCTCCACCTTCTGTTTCTTAATCTTGAGGGACCCATTTGTTGGTTATGCTGCTCCCAGGTAGAGGCTACCCCCTTCTGAGATGAGAAGGGTACCACATTGCAGTTTTAACTAGTTCAGACCAGCCGGCTTTAAAGTTATAGGAAGTTCTTAGGAACATTGTGGCCACAGAAGGCATGAGTATTCCAGCCTCTGTGGGGCATCCAGCCTTGCTCTCTTGCTGTTAATTTGAGTACAGATACACCTGTGTTTGTTTCACAAAAAGTGGGCTTAGTATGTGTTCATATTTGAAAGAGTTAGTAATTTCCAGAATTGGATTTTCAGATATTCAGGGGTTTTTTGGTTTGTTTCTTGTTTTTGGAGTTGATTTGAGTTGGGGTCTAACTCCTAGGCTGGAGTGCAGTGGCACAATCACTGCTCACTACAGCCTTGACCTCCTGGGCTCAGGTGATCCTCCTGTCTTAGCCTCCTGAGTTGCTGGGACTACAGGTATGTGCCACTGTGCTCAGCTAGTTTTTAAATTTTTTTGTAGAGATGCGATCTCGTTATGTTGTCCAGGCTGGTCTCGAACTCCTGGGCTCAAGCTATCCTCCCATCTTGACCTCCCAAAGTGCTGAGATTACAGACATAAACCACTGGCATTTTATAGCTTTTACAAATTAAAAAGTAAGAGGAGCATAAGTCCCTATTCCTTTAGTTGGATTTAGGTAATCCTCTCACTCTGACCTCCCAAAGTGCTGGGATTACAGGCATGAGCCACCACATCCAGCCAGATACTCAGTTTAACTTTGCAAATCAACTGGCTCCCAAAGTGTTGTTTGTTTTTTGTGCATCTTCCTACAGCATCCCTACCTTAGAGATGAACATGAGACCGTTTGTTTATTACAACAGTATAATAATACCATGTTGCTTCTAGATCAGGCTAATATGTGAATGGCATTTTTTTTTTTGAGGCCGGGTCTTACTTTTTTGCCCAGACTGGAGTGCAGTGGTGCTATGACAACTCACTGTAGCCTCAGATTTCTGGGCTGAAGATCCTCCTGCCTCAGCCTTCTGAGTAGAGCTGGGACTACATGTACGTGTCATCACACTTGGCTATTAAAAAAAAATTTTTTTTTGTAGTGACGAGGTCTTGCTGTGTTGCCAAGGCTGGTCTTGAACTTTTGGCTTCAAGCAGTCCTCCCCCTTTGGTCTCTTAAAGTGCTGGGATTACAGGCATGAGCTGCTGCACCTGTCCGGCACAGGATCTTACATATATCCACTTTCCTATGTGTCTGCATTCCTGTATTACTATGCTTCAATGTGTTCTGTTTAAACTTAAAGTTTTTTTTTTTAATAAGTGAAAGAAGAGAAATATTTTCTTTTCTTTTTTTTTTTTGGAGTTGGAGTCTCACTCTGTCACCCAGACTGGAGTGCAGTGGCCACTCCCGGCCACTTCAGCCTCAACCTGCTGGACTCCGGCGATCCTTCTGCCTCAGCCTTCCAGGTAGCTGGAATTACAGGCGTGTGCTACCACGCCCGACTAATTTTTTATTTATTGTAGAGATGAGGTCTTGCCAAGTTGCCCAGGCGGGTCTTGAACCTGCGGGCTCAGGCAGTCCACTCACCTAGCCTCCCAAAGCGCTGGGATTACAGGCTAAGCCACCGAGTTCGGCCTCAATCTGTTTTTTAATACAGAAATAGGAATTTTGATATGCAAGTAGAGCTGTGTATGCAATTTTTTTTGTTTAATCTTAAGAGATAGGCATCTCATTATATTGCTCAGGCTGTAGTGCAGTGGCTAATCACAGATCCAGTCATAGGTCACTGCAACCTTGAACTCCTGGCCTCAAGTGATCCTCCTGCCTCAGCTTCCTGAGTAGCTGGGACAATAGTCAGATGCTACCACACCCGGCATATGATTTTATATCTTGTTTCTCTGTTAGTCACTTTATTTTTATTTTTGTTTTTACTTTGAGTTGAAGTCTCACTCTGTTGCCCAGGCTGGAGTGCAGTGGCACGCTCACAGCCACTGTAGCCTCGACCTGCTGGGCTCAGGCAGTCCTTCTGTTGCAGCCTTCCAAGTAACTGGAACTAAAGACGCACACTACCACGCCTGGCTAATTTTTTTATTGATTGTAGAGGTGAGGTCTCACCAGATTGCCCAGGCTGGTCTTGAACCCCTGAGCTCTGGCAATCCTCTCGCCTCGGCCTCCCAGAGTGCTGGGATTACAGACTTGAGCCACTGCACTCGGCTTTCTTAGTCACTTCAAAGAAAGCATTTTTCTGTGTCTCTAAAGCGTCTTTATTTATTTATTTTTTTCGGCGTCGTAGTCTCACTCTTGTCGTCCAGGTTGGAGTGCAGTGGCATGCTCACGGCCATCACAACCTCAAACTGCTGGGTTCAGGCGATCCTTCCAGCATACCATTTCAAGTAGCTGGAACTATAGGCATGTACCACTGTGTCCTGCTAATTTTTTTGATTTGTTGTAGAGATAAGGTCTTGCCAAGTTGCCCAGGCTGGTCTTGAACCTCTGGGCTTAGGTAGTCCTCTCGCCTCGGCCTCCCAAAGTGCTGGGATTACAGGCGTGAGCCCTCACGTCCAACCGAAAGCATCTTTTTAAATGGTTGCTTAATATTTTGATGAATTGCCTGGGTGCAGTGGCTCAGCCTGTAATCCTAGCACTTTGGGAGGCCGAGGCGAGAAGATTGCCTGAACCTATGGGTACAAGACCAGGCTGGGCAACTTGGTGAGACCTTGACTCTACAATAAATCACAAAAACTAGCCGAACATGGTGGTGTGCATCTGTAGTTCCAGCTGGAACTTCCAGCTGGAAGGCTGAGGCGGAAGGATCGCCTAAGTCCAGCAGGTGGAGGCTGTGGTGGCTGTGAGCATGCCACTGCCCTCCAGCCTGGGCGACAAGAGTGAGACTCCAACTCAAAACAAACAAACAAGCAAAATATATATATATGTATATAGATGAATTTATTCAACCATTTCCCTTTCAGACACAATCTGAAAATGACTATCATTCAGAGTTATACTAGAAATTTGTTTTCAGCAAAAGTAAACTTTATTTCATAGAATTAGTACTAAAATTTAGTGGTTTTGATATTTTTCAAGTTCTAATTAATGTTCTTCTGCCTATGACTATTCTGAAAAACAAAAAATTACACAACTTTTGAGTAACTATAATTCTTTTGGAAACATGCTGATTGCTTTTCATTTTTTATTGAGAGAGATCATTAGTCCAGTAGCTATTATAAGTAGTCTAATTTATCTTTTAATAAACAGGCCGGGCTCGGTGGCTCAGTCTGTAATCCCGCGCCTTTGGGAGGCTGAAGTGAGTGAATTGCCTGAGCCCGTGGGTTCGA
>NW_007247051.1:350395-359613 GCF_000164805.1 Carlito syrichta | reverse complement strand
CACTGCAGCCTCAACCTGCTGGTCTCCAGTGATCCTTCCGCCTCAGCCTTCCAAGTAGCTGGAACTACAGGCGTGCGCTACCACGCCCAGCTGATTTTTGATTTATTGTAGAGATGAGGTCTCGCCAAGTGCCCAGGCGGGTCTCGAACCCACGGGCTCAGGCAGTCCATTCACCTCAGCCTCCCAAAGCACGGGATTACAGGCTGAGCCACTGAGTCTGGCTGTAATTGTTTTTAATATTGGCCATTTGTAGAAAAATTAAAAAAAACTACCTAGTAATTTTAAAAAGTTAAGGCTTAGAATTTGACTAGAGAGCCAGGCACAGTGGCTTGTACCTGTAATCCCAGCTACTTGGAAGGGTGAGGTGGGAGGATTGTTTGAGGCTAGGAGTTTGAGAGCAGCCTGGGCCGCATGAACTCTGTCTTTAAAAAAGTAAAAACATGCACGCCTATAGTTCCAGCTGCTTGGAAGGCTGAAGTGGAAGGATCACTTGAGCCCAGCAGGTTGAAGCTGTGGTGGCTGTGACGTGCCACTGCACTCCAGCTTGGGCGACAGTGAGACTCTAACTCAAAAAAAAAAAAAAAAAGTAAAAAAAATTAAAAAAAAAAAGATTTAACCAGAAACTTGAGTGTGACAAATTGAGCGTAGTAAACTAATATTGAGTAGTCATGGCTTTTACTTTAAGTATCAAATCCTTAGCTTACAGCTAGTGTAAGTGATGAGAATAGTTTGTCTTGTATTTGACAGTTTGGTCGTAACTGCTAGTATTGGTCCATGTAACTGAGAAGCCTCTCCTATCTAGAACAAATTCCAGTTATACAGTAGGTCCTCAATAAATATTTGTTGAATAGGATGTTTAGGGAAGAAGACACTTAGAGTGACTTATTTAGACTTGTTCAATATTGCTTTTTGGAAGACTGGTCTTGAAATAGTCTTGTGATTTTTTTTTTAAGTGAGTTTTCTGATTCAACAAAAAGGATTATAATGTAGGACATTTCAGTGGTGAGGGAGAAAGATGGTTGGATTGGATTTTAACCCTAGAAGTGTGACCTTGGGCAAGTCACTTTATGTTGAGTTGCTTGGGGACAGAAGACAAAAGTATTTAGCGTACAGACAGTCCATGACTTTACTGTGGTTCAACTTGAAATTTTTTGACTTCATGATGGTGGAAGGTGATGTGTGTTCAACGGAAACCATACTCCATGGACCTATGCAACTTCAGTACAGTAGTCAATAAATTATATGAGATGCTCAACACTTTATTATAAAACGGGCTTTGTGTTAGATGTTTTGGCCCGACTGTAGACTAACGTAAGTGTTCTGAGCACATTTAAGGGAGGCTACGCTAAGCTCTGAGTTTTGGTAGGTCAGACTAATGTATTAAGTACATTTTTACCTTGCTATTTTCATCGTATAATGGGTTTATTGGGATGTAACCCCAGAGTAAGTCAAGGAGCATCTGTTCTGTGAATGATATGCAAAATAAACTTTTACACAGAGTGAAGACTAGGAGACAATTTATGATGCCTGTTCTTTTTGGGGGAGTTGTTAAATTTTGTTTATTTGTCCTCAACAGTAAACGACAACACAAACAGCAGAGTGGTCCTTTGGTCCTTCTTTGAAGCTCTTGTTCTAGTTGCCATGACATTGGGACAGATCTACTACCTGAAGAGATTTTTTGAAGTCCGGAGGGTTGTTTAAAAAGCCTTTTCCTGATGATCCCAATCTCATAGCTCACTGTTTACCAAACACCTTGGTCATAATAATGTCTTTAGTTTCTACATTTTTACTTTCTGAACTGTATATTCACAGCTTATATTCCTTTGTGATTAATAGGTATTGGGGGAAAAATATCTTTTTTGGAAAGCTATAGTGAAAATTTGACAGTTGATTGGCATAATTTCTTTGGAATGCTGCCTTTATTGTATAGGTCCTTCCAGAATTCAAACACTGTATGAAATGTAGGAATATAGTCTTCTTTTCCTTTTGTTTTCATAATAAAAACAGTAAGTCAGCATAAAGCCTGGTAGTACTTGACTATGATAATGGCATTCTTTGGATTCTCTCATCCTTCAATTCAAGTTATTACAGGTTCATTTTGTTGAGTCTTTATGAGAAGTAACAGGATGAATCTTGCATTTTCTGCCCATCCTAATGGCAGAGTTCTGACTTTGGTGTATGCTACCAGGCTGGTACTTTTATACTTTGTCATTTTGCTTTTGCTTTAAAGAGAAGACTTGCCCCAACACACATTTTCCCCCATACATTTTTACATTGAACTTTAGGACTCATTCACCTCCACTTAAATTGATGACATAAGCAGCTAATAGCCATTTTTTGGTTTCTGCCTAACCTTGTAAGAAGTGTCTGTTAAAGCCAGTTCTCTGGGTGTCTCAGTGAATGGTAGTTTTTTTTCTTTCCACACTGGCACATCCCGTCTCCCCACTTTTGGCACGTAGGAAGTATGCATTCACAGAATGGGAAAATTCTGGATTTCTGATGCCAAAGGGTTAAAGCCTCTTGGATGTCACTGCAGTGATATACAGCCACTATTTTATTTTTGATCAGTGGCCTTGGGGCCTCTGTTTAAATAGGGCACTGAACATCAGTGTCAGTACTAGGGTTTTTTGTTTTTGTTTGTTTCTCTTGGGTCTTTCTTTTTGGCACATGTGAATTTTGTTTTGTATAAAATGAAATGAGTTTCTCTTGGTCTCTGTTGATGGGTTTAAAATTAAAGAAGCATCTGGTTTTGCTGTGGGGAATGATCCAGGATTATGTTGTGACTGATGTATATTAGTTACTTGTACATTTATTTTAGATCTTTGCAAGGGGAAGACTACAAGTAACGAGTTTTATATAATTAATTTAAATTTGTTGCAGGTTTTCATGTTCAGGATAAACAATTTTTCAGCCTTGGGTGAAAGTACTTGCAACAGTTTATTGATAAGGTGACTGTTACACCTTAGGACAACTGTTGCATGCCATTTTTTTTGTGTGTGTGTAAAAACACTTTAAAATTGAATTAAGATATGTAAATTTAAAATTGGTTGTGTATCCAGTATGCCCCAGGTTCAGTAAATAAACAATTCTTTTTAAAAACAGTCAGTATTCTGTGTTTTATATATTGGTGGTTAATTCACATTTATTAAATACCAGCTTTCTATTCTGATTTGAAATGAGACATGTTCGTGTTTTCTGAGTAATTATGCCTGTTATGCCTATTATTTTTTATTTCTGTAAACTTGAGCATAGTGAACAGGAAACAAATTTTAGCTTCCACACAGGTTTTCCTGTGTGGTTTGTCTGATGAGTTGGTGTTCATATCTTGTATTTTTTTATTTAGGGCAAAAAAAGCTTGAGTTATTTTCACTCAGTCACCTAGTTTATGGATGTGGGAAGTAGTTTTAAGAAAGAGGAAATGGACCGGGCGTGGTGGCTCAAGCCTGTAATCCCAGCACTTTGGGAGGCCGAGGCAAGGGTTCAAGACCAGCCTGGGCAACTTGGCGAGACCCTGTCTCTACAATAAATAAAAAAATTAGCTGGGTGTAGTAGCACGTGCCTGTGGTTCCAGCTACTTGGAAGGCTGAGGCAGAAGGATTGCCTGAAACCAGCAGGTCGAGGCTGCAGTGGCCATGAGCGTGCCACTGCACTCCAGCCTGGGCGACAGAGTGACTCCAATTCAAAAAAAAAGAAGAAGAAAGAAAGATGAAATGGGAGGCTGGGTGCGGTGGCTCAAGCCTATAATCCCAGCACTTTGGGAAGGCTGAGGAGAGAGGATTGCCTGTTGTCTGAGTCCAGGAATTTGAGATCAGTCTGGGCAACTTGGCGAGACCTTTTCTCCACAATAAGTAAAAAAAAAAAAAAAAAAAAAAAAGAGCTGGGCATGGTGGTATTTGCCTGTGGTTCCAGCTACTTGGAAAGCTAAAGCAGGATTGCCTGAGTCCAGCAGGTAGAGACTGCAGGGACCGTGAGCGTGCCACTGCACTCCATTCTGGGGAGACTCCAACTCAAAAAAAAAGAAGGCCGGGCTCAGTGGCTCAGCCATAATCCTGTGCCTTTGGGAGGCTGAGGTGAGTGGATTGCCTGAGCCCATGGGTTCAAGACCTGCCTGGGCAGCGAGACCTCATCTCTACAATATATCAAAAAATTGGCTGGGCGTGGTAGCGCATGCCTGTAATTCCAGCGGAAGGATCGCTGGAGCCCAGCAGGTGAGGCTGGGGTGGCCGGGAGCGGCCACTGCACTCCAGTCTGGGTGACAGAGTGAGACTCCAACTCAAAAAAAAAAAAGAAGATGAAATGCTTTGCCCTAGACTTCCAGACAGTGAAAGGTGGAACCAGAGCCTAGACCCTGTCTGTTGGAACTTTTCCTCTCCCTGGATTACTCAGAGGGCCTGCCTGTAAAACCATCTATTGATCACTGTGTAGTGTCCTGACTTGTGCTAAGTGCTTTACACTCTTATTTATGCCTCAAAACTGCCACTACCCTGAGTAAAATAATTTTGGAAACAGTGCAGGCTTGGTATGGGCCCCAAGATTAGGAAACTGGTAAGTAATAGAGCTGAAGCTTCACTGAGAAAATCAACTGAAAAATTAATAGGAGAAAAGTCATACATATTTGGTCACGGTTTTATGTGACACAGGAACCTTCAGAATGACGACCCAAAGATACAGGGAAAATAATTCATTTTTATGCTTAGGATCAACAAAGTATGGACAACCTTGTAGAAATATGATTGCACAAAAAAGGCTTATGATCTAATGCTAAGACTGAGATGGAAAACCCAGCAAGGCCTGTCCAGATTCTCATAGGCCTCTCTGGGCAGCAGTCCTGGAAAGGGGGGCTCTTATAATCTACAATCAAAACAAGATAGATCAGATAAGTTGGGTTTTTTTTGAGTTGGAGTCTCTCTCTTGTCACCCAAACTGGAGACAGTGGCATGCTCAAGTCCACCTGAGCCTCGATCTGCTGGGCTCAGGTTCTGCCTCAGCCTTCCAAGTAGCTGGAACTATAGGCATGCACCATCACACCCAGCTAATATTTTGATTTATTATAAAGATAGGGTTTTGCCAAGTTGCTCAGGCTGGTCTGAAACCCATGGGCTCTGACAATCCTCTCACCTTGCCCTCCCAAAGTGCTGGAATTATAGGCATGAGCCACGGTGTCTGGCCCATCCGATGTTTTCTTTGTTTTTTTTTTGAGTTGGAGTCTCACTCTGTTACCCAGACTGGAGTGCAGTGGCTGCTCCCGGTCACCGCAGCCTCGACCTGCTGGGTTCTGGCGGTCCTTCAGCCTCAGCCTTCCAGGTAGCTGGAACTACAGGCATGTGCTATCATGCCCGGCTAATTTTTTGATTTATTGTAGAGATGGGGTCTCGCCGTGTTGCCCAGGCTAGTCTTAGACTTGTGGCCTCAAGCAGTCTTCCAGCCTCAGCCTCCCAAAATGCTGGGCTTTCAGGTGTGAGCCACCATGCCTGGCCTTTATGGCCAGTTTTTACACAGAAAAGCGAGGGGGGGGGGATGAGAGTCATACTTTTAGGTTTTATGGCTGGCTTTAACAAAAAGGGGTTCTGCTTTCTATACCCTCTTTGGGAAAGAGGAGGTCTAGTTTCTTTGGCTAGCCTCAGAGGGAGAGACAGGGTAGGAGGTCAGAGAGACTGAGGCTGCTTCATTTTGGGGTATCGTTTTCTGAACCCCAACAGGAGCAAGACAGGTATGGAGGAGGTATGTGCTCATAGAGCCCAACACATTATGCCCGTTAATAAGAGCTTGCTGAATGTGTGCGTGGACAAACGAGTGGCCCAAGTCGGTAATAATGAACACAGGAATGGGAAGGGCGTGTTTAAGACTGACCGTAACTTCCTCGAAAGTAAACCACCGTTTACATGTACCAGCCATCGGGTACCCCCCGCCCCCCACTTCAGCCCTATTTGTGAGACTGGGGCCGGGGTACATTGCTCTGCCCACTCCAGCCGGCGTCCCGGTCCTGCGGCCTGGACCGTAGACGCGTGCTGCCACCTGCCTCCGACTGGTGGGAAAGTGGGAGAGCTGGGCCAGAGTTCCTCCCGCCGAGACTCCTGTTTGGTGTGGAAGGTGCTCCCGGAGCCAAGAGGGCTGCGCAGGGCAGGTGGAGCTTCTCGGCCCCGGCCCCGTCGCCGGCTATTTATCCTCCAGCTGTCGGCTCCGCTCCGCGCCTTCGCTTCCCGTCGGAACTCAGCTCCCGGAGCGCAGTTCCCGGCCGGCGGCCGGAACTGCCGGAAGCGGAAGTGCTTGCTAGCGGCGCCTAGCTCGCTTTCAGGTGGCCATGCAGGCGGGGGAGCGCGCCATGGAGCACGTGACGGAGGGTTCCTGGGAGTCGCTGCCAGTGCCCCTGCACCCACGGGTGCTGGGGGCGCTGCGGGAGCTGGGCTTCCCGTACATGACGCCGGTGCAGGTACCCGTCCGCGGGGGCCAGATGGGGAAAATGAGGCAGGCACCTGCTTGATCGGACTCGCCGGTGGGTGCTCGGGTGGGACTCAAGCCCTGGGGGTCTCATCTCTGCAGCTGGGACTTTTGCCACGTGTCCTGGCTGTCCTGACTCGCGTGATGCGCAATTGGTGGGCGAACGGGGAGGCAGGAGCTGCCGGCGGCACCTGCGCCAGGGCCCCACCCGCCGCCCCACCCTTGGGTGCTTTGGAGCCTGATGCACACCCTGGCCCTGCCCGCTCTAGCTGTGAGACGTCGGACAAACGACTTCACATCTCTGTGCTTCGTTTTCCTATTCCGAAATGACGAAAATAACACCTGCCTCATAGGGGTTATTGTTGAGATTAAATAAAACTGTCAGCTCGTCATAGGATTTTAATAAATTTTACCTGTTTTATTGTGTGGCCGAGTGAAATGACCCAACCAATTTATTCATTTATTCAAGAAATATCTCTTGAGGACCTGCCGTGCATCAGGCATTTTAGTCTCTGGGGATTTTGCCTTGCTGTCACCCAGTCATGAACTTATTTTCTAGTGCAGGAGCTATAGAAAGAAGTAAAGGAGTAAAATAATTTCAGCTGGTGATGTTAGGCGGGAACTAAGGCTGATGCGATAGAGTGGCAGGGTCAGGAGAGGAGGTGTGATCGGGTGCTAAGCAAGGCTCCTTTGAGGAGGTGGCATTGAGACCAGAATGAGCAGAAGCTGCGGGCTGAATGGGGCAGATTATTCCAGCTGAGAGACATGCCAGTGCAAATGCCCTGCGGCTAGCTTTGAGTGACCGAAGGAAGGTCTTTGTGGCGAGTGTCTTGAGTAGTGGTGTCAGGGATGAGCAGGGGCTGGGTTGTGAAGGGACTTGCAGTAGCTTGGAGTTTATTCTGAATGTAGTGGGAAGCCATCTTGTATGGGAAGCTGTTTAAGAAGGGAAGGGCTGTGGTCTCTGGGTAGAGAGGCTACCAGAGGGGTTGAGAAGAAACTGGCAGGTCCGTGAGGAGGCCACTGTTCAGTGAGAGATGATGGTGACTGGGAGTAGGGTGGAAACTGTCAATATTGAGAAGTCACATTTGGGATAGCTTTAGGGAGGTGGGGGGGGGTTAACAGGTTTTGGAGGGAAAAGCAAGAACTGTTTTATTTTTTAAATTTATTTATTTTTGAGTAAGAGTCTCACTGTTGCCCAGGATGGAGTGTAGTGGCATGCTCATGGCCACTGCAGCCTGTACCTGCTGGGCTCAGGTGATCCTTACACCTCAGCCTTCCAAGTAGCTGGAATTGCAGGCATGCGCCACCACACCTAGCTAATTTTTTGATTTATTGTAGAGATGAGGTCTTGCCAAGTTGCCCAGGCAGGTCTTTAACCTCTGGGCTCAGGCAGTCCTCTCACCTTGGCCTCCCAAAGTGCTGGGATTATAGGCGTGAGCTCCCTCGCCTGGCCTAAGAGCTCTTTTAAACTGTTGAATCTGGCCGGGCGGGGTGGCGTATGCCTGTAATCCCAGCACTTTGGGAGGTGGAGGCAAGAGGATTGCCTGAGTATAGGGGTTTGAGACCAGCCTGGGCAACTTGGGGAGACCTCATTTCTACAATAAATCAAAAAAATTAGCCAGGTGTGGTGGTGTGTTCCTATGGTTTCAGCTACATAGAAGGCTGAGGCCCTAGGATCGCCTGAGCCGGGCAGGCTTGCACTGCAGCCTGGGTGACAGAGTGAGACTCCAACTCAAAAAACAAAGAAAACAAAACAAAAATAAACTGTTGCTTCTGAGATATCCTTAGGGTTCCCAGGAAAGATGTGGAGGAAGCAGGCAGGGCTGGAGAAAAAGTCTGGGAGTGCTAAGTGCCATGCCTTGGGGAGGTGGTGCAAGCAAGACCCAGTCTCTGCCCTCAGAGTTCAATGTCTTGAGCTATGTGTTCACTGCTGTCCTCACTAGACGTGTGGCTGCTGAGCATCCGAAATACAGTTAGTTCAAATTGAAGTGTACTCTAAATATAAAATAACATATTGAATTTGGAGACCTAGTATGAAAAAAGAAAGGGCAGGGCAACCCCTTTAGGTCCCCTCCCACTGTGGGAGCTTTTCTGTCCTCTCAATAAGTACTGCTTTCTCAAAAAAAAAGCGGGGGGGGAGCAATATCTTATTAATTTTTCAATACTGACTAAATGTTGAAGGGACAGTATTTTGGATATATTGGATTAAATAAAATATGTATTAGGCCAGGCCTGGTGGCTCATGCCTATAATCCCAGCTAGTTGGGAGGCCATGGTGGGAGGATCACTTGAACCCAGAAGTTTGAGGCTGCAGTGAGCCATAATTACTACACTGCAGCCTGGGCAACAGAGTAAAACCTGTCTTTTAAAAAAAAAATATACACACACACATAATTTAAAAAACTTAAATGTGCTGGGCACGGTGGCTCATGTCTTTAATCCCAGCACTTTGGGAGACTGAGGCGAGAGGATTGCCTAAGCCCACAGGTTCGAGACCAGCCTGGACAACTTGGTGAGACCTCGTCTCTACATAAAATAAAAAAAATTGCCGGTTGTGGTGACACATGCCTGTGGTTCCAGCTACATGGAAGGCTGAGGTGGAAGGATCGCCTGAGCCCAGCAGGTCCAGGCTGGTACCACTGCACTCCAGCCTGGGCTACAGAGTGAGACTCTGACTCAAAAAAAAAAAAGCCAGGCTCGGTGGTTCAGCCTGTAATCCTGCGCCTTTGGGAGGCTGAGGTGAGTGAATTGCCTGAGCCCACGGATTCGAGACCCGCCTG
>NW_007247051.1:350153-350375 GCF_000164805.1 Carlito syrichta | reverse complement strand
TGCAGTGGCCGGGAGCAGCCACTGCACTCCAGTGTGGGCGACAGAGTGAGACTCCAACTCGAAAAAAACCCAAAAAAACCCCAAACTTAAATGTAGGAGAAATTTTAATTTTACATATATGCATAATTTAAAAAATTATATATAATTTATATATATACATACATATATTTTTTTTTGAGTTGGAGTCTCACTCTGTCGCCCAGACTGGAGTGCAGTGGCCAC
>NW_007247051.1:346992-349697 GCF_000164805.1 Carlito syrichta | reverse complement strand
GTCTCGAACCCGCGGACTCAGGCAATCCACTCACCTCAGCCTCCCAAAGGCGTGGGATTACAGGCTGAACCATCGAGCCCGGCATAATTTATATTTTTAAGTTACATATAATTAAAACAATTTTCTTATGTTTTGTTTTACTTTTCTTATTGTGGCTACTAGAAAATTTTAAATCACATTTTGGTTCACATTGTATTTCTCTTGGACAGCAGGGCTGTCAACCTTGGCACTATTGGCATTTGAGGCTGTCCTGGGCATTATAGGGCGTTTTGCAATATCCCTGTGATCTACTCACCAGATGACAGCACCCCCCCACCCTGGGGTTTGATAACCAAAAATGTCCCCAGACATTGCGAAGTGTTTCCTGGGGGTTGGAGGAGGGGGGAGAAATCACCGAGAACCACTTGGGAAGAGGCACCAGCTGCAAGACGAGTGAGCTCAGGCTCATTTGAATGACCTCCAGGCCAGGATTTGAATCCACTTCCAGTGTAGCCCCAGGGGTTGCTGGAACCCTGGGGTCAGTAAAATCTGGAGGGCTTCCAGGTGCCTCCCATCAGAGGGTGTGTTGGCGTCCTCATCCTGTGGTGGTGGAGCTGGAAGGGACCTACCATGCAACATCCTCAAGCCCTTCCTGGTCCAGAGAGGAAAGGTGGGAGCTACAGGACTGGGATTCAGGACTCTGGCCCCAGCTCAGCTCTCCGTTCCCCCTGTGTAGACACCGTTGCCATGTTTCATTCGACTCCTTTGTGGTGCCTTGATTTGTTGGGGGTCCACTGTGACCTTAGCTCAATATGTTCCTGGGGCCTTGGGTCTCCCCTGTGAATTCATGGCAGTCTCTAACCAGTGCTTTGCAATCTTTCTCCTTAGTCCGCAACCATCCCTCTGTTCATGAGAAACAAAGATGTCGCTGCAGAAGCGGTGAGTACCTCGTGTCCATGCAGCCTGTCCTGTTTCCCCTCAGATAAGCTGTGAGGACAGAAGCAACCCAAAGCTTCCTCTCCTTTGCAGGTCACAGGTAGTGGCAAAACACTCGCTTTTGTCATCCCCATCCTGGAAATTCTTCTGAGGAGGGAAGAGAAGTTAAAAAAGAGACAGGTGAGGATAGCAAAAGTGATCTTCACTTAGTCATCAGAGAGCTCACAGTTGGTAAGAAGCTGGTTAAAAACTTGAAAAAATAAAAGCGGGTGCATCCTTGTTATTTGTGGATTCTGTGTTTGCTAATGTGCCTGCCTGCTCTTTAAAATTCATACCCCCACATCAATGCTGAGGTGCTTCTGTGTTCATGCATAGCCATGGGCCTGGCTATTTTTCATCTGAGCTCTCAAACTGTAAACAAGTCTCTTTCATGGTCTATTTATACTGCTGTGTCTTTCACACTTGTGTGCTTTTCCTTGGTGACTTTGCTGTTTAAATGGCCCCATAGTGTAGAGCTAAGAGTCAGTCTAGTGTTCCTGAATGCAAGGAGGTTATGGTGTGCAGAGAAAATATATGTTAGATAAGCACAGATTTTAGAGCTGTTGGCTGTGAGTTCATGTGAATGAATCAACAGTGTAAGTTAAACACAAACATACATCAAGTAAGGTTATGTATTGATTAGCTGACAAAAATGTTGTGTCCAGAGGCTTACAGGAACCTAACCCCTGTACTTCCCCTAGGAATAATGGTTTCATGTTTGCTAATTCAGGTTTGCAGTGACTTTGTAGAGCATCACAGCAGTGAATAATGACAGGGGATCATGATTCAAAGTAGTTGAGGGGTGCTGGGACCAGATACCTCTGAGAGTGTCCCAGAAGTGCCATTTGTCTGGGACCTTTGTGAGGTGCAGGGGGCAGGGCTTGTGTGTTCAGCTCTGGGAGTCCCTGGCACTACTGATCACGTCTCTTCCCCCCACGTGGGCAGGTTGGTGCCATCATCATCACCCCCACTCGAGAGCTGGCCATTCAGATAGACGAGGTCCTGTCGCATTTCACAAAGCACTTCCCTCAGTTCAGGTAAATTGGACACAGTGCCCCTATTACCTGTGGGCTGCTGTTTTGGCCGACTCGCTCAAAGTTCCGTTTCTTGTTTCAGCCAGATTCTTTGGATCGGAGGCAGGAATCCTGGAGAAGATGTTGAAAGGTTTATGCAGCAAGGGTACGTGTGCTTGCTTCTGCTGCTTTCTTTGCTTGTTCTTGGCACTGAACCCACGAGAAATTGACATGTGGTCTAGGGCTCACTGTGAGCACCGCTTTCTGCAACCACCTCCACCCAGAAAAGTGTTTCCGGCCAACCTTCCATTTTTCTTTGCTGGCTCCTTCCCATAGGGCCCTGACGACCCCCATTCACAGACAGGTTCCTGCAGGGGTCAGGAGATGATGTGAATGAGTGAAGGGTGCTGGGGACTGTGAGGGACTGGCTGTGTATTCACCTGCAGCTGGGAGGTGCCTGGAAGGGCTCTGGGTGCAGTATTGCTATATTCTGAGATTTTTTTTTTAAAGTAGACAGAACCCTGGAATTGTGTGTGCAATCTGATTTTTTAATAATCCTTATTTTATTATTTATTTATTTACTTATTTTTTTCTCTAGTTATTTTTATTTATTTATTTTTTTGAGTAGGAGTTTCAGTCTGTTGCTTAGGCTAGAGTGCAGTGGCATGCTCCTGGCCACCGTAGCCTCAACCTGCTGGACTCAGGTGATCCTTCCACCTCAGCCTTCCAAGTAGCTGG
>NW_007247051.1:346395-346722 GCF_000164805.1 Carlito syrichta | reverse complement strand
GAACCCGCGGACTCAGGCAATCCACTCACCTCAGCCTCCCAAAGGCGCGGGATTACAGGCTGAGCCACCGAGCCCGGCTCTGAGATTTTTTTTTTAAAGTAGACAGAACCCTGGAATTGTGTGTGCAATCTGATTTTTTAATAATCCTTATTTTATTATTTATTTATTTACTTATTTTTTTCTCTAGTTATTTTTATTTATTTATTTTTTTGAGTAGGAGTTTCAGTCTGTTGCTTAGGCTAGAGTGCAGTGGCATGCTCCTGGCCACCGTAGCCTCAACCTGCTGGACTCAGGTGATCCTTCCACCTCAGCCTTCCAAGTAGCTGG
>NW_007247051.1:329406-345831 GCF_000164805.1 Carlito syrichta | reverse complement strand
TGTAGCGCATGCCTGTAATTCCGGCTACTTGGAAGGCTGAGGCAGAAGGATCGCCGGAGCCCAACAGGTCGAGGTTGCGGTGGTCGGAAGCAGCCACTGCACTCTAGTCTGGGCGACAGAGTGAGACTCCAACTCAAAAGAAAAAAAAATGTTTTTCAGGTCTGCCAGTCTGGTGGGGCACATCTGGCTGTAAGTTTGCCAGCTTGTGGTCCTTATATAAGACTCTAATTCTGTCGACATTCTCAGTTTACAGATGAGTTCTCTGGGGTCTGAAGTGGTTGTATAGCTTGCTGTAGGTCAGAGGTTAAGAAGCTTTTTGTGTAAAAGAACAGTTGGTAAAGACTTTAGGCTTTGCAGACCATGTGGTCTCTGTTGCAGTTACTCAACTGCTGCTGTAATGTGAGGGCAGAGATAGATGATAAGGGACTGAGTGGGCATGGTTGTGCACCAGCAAAACACCAAAGACAGGTAGCAATCTGGTTGTGGCCCCAGGAGCCAGAGTTTGCCTGCTGGATCATAGCTCAGAACCCTGACCAGTCTCCCTCGCAGCCTTGCTACCCTGTAGTCCTCTCTTGCACTCTCATGGTCTTCTTTCTCTCCACTGGGACTTAAGTGACTTTTGGGAGATATGGAACTTGGTGTTTTTCACCAGTATTGCCATGATCCAGAGTGTGGTAAATTTTAACTTCCTTTTCAAAGTGGGAACATTATCGTGGCCACTCCAGGCCGCTTGGAGGACATGTTCCGAAGGAAGGCGGAAGGCTTGGACCTGGCCAGCTGTGTGCGGTCCCTGGATGTCTTGGTGTTGGATGAGGCAGACAGACTTCTGGACATGGGCTTTGAGGCAAGGTACTGAGTTTTGGACTTCACAGGCTGTGGGTGAATGGACGATATGGTAGAAAGGAGAACAGTGGAATTCCTTTATCACTTCACAGCAGAGTATTGACTGACCACATTTGAATTCCAAATCATTAGGGAGTTTTAGCCTTCAAATTCTACCATATGGTTTTACTTCCAGTTCTTCTATCTTTGATCTTAAAATGTATTTTTCTCCATTGTATTTTGTTTTGTTTTGTTTTCTGAGTCAAGAGTCTCACTTTGTTGTGCAGGTTGTAGTGCAGTGGCACAATCATGGCTACTGCAGAACTGCCAGGCTTAGGCGATCCTAGTGATCCTTTCGCCTCAGCCTTTCAGGTAGCTGGAACTATAGGCATGCACCACCTGGCTAATTTTAACTTCTATTTATTTATTTATTTATTTATTTATTTAGAGTTGGAGTCTCACTCTGTCACCCAGACTAGAGTGCAATGACCGCTCCCGGCCACCGCAGCCTCAACCTGCTGGGCTCCGGCGATCCTTCCGCCTCAGCCTTCCAAGTAGCTGGAACTACAAGCGCGCGCTACCACACCCAGCTAATTTTTGACTTATTGTAGAGATGAGGTCTCGCCAAGTTGCCCAGGCGAGTCTTGAACCCGCAGGCTCAGGCAATCCACTCACCTCAGCCTCCCAAAGGTGCGGGATTACAGGCTGAGCCACCGAGCCCGGCTTAAATTTTATTTATTATAGAGACAAGGTCTCGCTAAGTTGCTCAGGCTGATCTCGAACCCCTGGCCTCAAGCAATCCTCTTGCCTCTGCTTCCCAAAGTGTTGGGATTACAGGTGTGAGCCACCTGGCTACTTTTTCTTTCTTTCTTTCTTTTTTAATTAGCTTTATTGGGTTATGATTCACAAATCATGTACTTCACCCATTTAAAGTCTACAGTTTGGTGGTTTTTAGTCTCAAAAAGTTTTGTCTTAATTTCACTTTCTTCTTTTTTTTGAGTTGGAGTCTCACTCTGTTGCCCAGGCTGGAGTACAGTAGCACACTCATGGCCACCCCAGCATCGACCTGCTGGGCTCCAGTGATCCTTCCGCCTCAGTCTTCCAGGTAGCCAGAACTATAGGTGCGCACTACCATACCTGGCTAATTTTAAATTTTATTTATTGTAGAGACAAGGTCTTGTCAAGTTGCCCAGGCTGGTCTCGAACCTTCGGGCTCAGGCAAATCTCGCCTCAACCCCGCCAAGTGCTGGGATTACAGGCTGAGCCACCGAGCCCAGCCCGCTTTCTTCTTTTAATTGCCCCCCATTATAAAGGTACAATTATAGGCCTATGTTGGAAAAACTTTGGAAAAATGAAAGTATGAGATGGGTATGGTAGTTCATCCTTGAAGTCCCAGCTACTTGGGAGGCTGAGGTGAAGGCTCACTTGAGCCCAGGAATTCAAGACTTGCCTGGGCAACATAGTGAGACCTTGTCTCTACAAAATTTAAAAAAAAAAAGAAAGAAAGAAAAGAAAAGTATGAAGAAGAAACAGATTGGGCACAGTGGCTCACTTATGTAATCCTAGCACTTTGGGAGGCTGAGGCATGAGGATCACTGGAGGCCAGGAGTTCAAGACCAACCTGGGCAACATAGCAAGAACTTGCCTCTATCAAAAAAAATATGAGCCAGGCATGGTGACATGTGCCTGTAGTCCCAGCTGCTTGGGAGACAGGCTGAAGGTTTACCTAAGCCTAGCAGATTGAGCTCCAGTTAGCTGCTCTTGTGCCATTGCACTCCACCCTGGGTGAAAGAGACTGACTAAAAAAAAAAAAAATTTTTTTTGAAGAAGAAACAAAAATTGCCCATAATCTCATCTCTCAGTAATACCTACTGTAAATATTTTGACAGCTTCTCTTTCTTTTTTTTTTTTTTTTTTGAGTTGGAGTCTCACTCTGCCGCCCAGACTGGAGTGCAGTGGCCGCTCCCGGCCACCGCAGCCTTGACCTGCTGGGCTCCGGCGATCCTTCCGCCTCAGCCTTCCAAGTAGCTGGAATTACAGGCATGTGCTACCACGCCCGGCTGATTTTTTTTGATTTTTGTAGAGATGAGGTCTCTCTGCCCAGGCGGGTTTCGAACCCACGGGCTCAGGCAATCCACTCACCTCAGCCTCCCAAAGGCGCGGGATTACAGGCTGAGCCACCGAGCCCGGCACTCTTTCAGTCTTTTAAAATACCTGTTTAGTATCATGCAGCACTGTTTATTGACCACAGTGGCAATTGGTGGATTAAATGTGAGTTTTCTTCTTTCAGCATAAACACCATCCTAGAGTTTTTGCCAAAACAGAGGAGGACGGGTCTTTTCTCTGCCACTCAGACACAGGAAGTGGAGAACTTGGTGAGAGCAGGCCTCCGGAACCCAGTGCGGGTCTCAGTGAAGGAGAAGGGCGTGGCTGCCAGCAGCACCCAGAAGACTCCCTCCCGCCTAGAGAACTACTACATGGTGAGCACCTGGGCATTCTTCCGCCTCAGTCCTGTGGTTCAGTAATAACGAATGACTAGTGCTGTAGGGATTTGCTTGTGGTTTATTCGGAGAGTAAATTTTTTTTTTTTTAAGTTGGAGTCTCACTCTGTTCCCCAGGCTGGAGTGCACTGACACGCTCACAGCTACCACAGCCTCAACCTGCTGGGCTCAGGTAATCCTTCCACCTCAGCCTTCCAAACAGCTGGAACCACAGGTGTGTGCCACCATGTCCAGCTAATTTTTTTATTTATTGTAGAGATGAGGTCTCGCCAAGTTGCCCAGGCTGGTCTTGAACCCCTGGGCCCAGGCAGTCCTCTCACTTTTGCCTCCCAAAGTGCTGAGATGACAGGTGTGAGCACCATGCCTGGCTGTGACCAATGTTTTTATTACAAATGCACCTGGGGTGTGCTGGGTGCAGGCACAGTGAAACTCTCGTTCCTGGGCCTGTCACAACTGCCGGGCGAAGGGCAGAGTTAAATGTGCAGATGGAACACAGAAAGTCAAGGAACAGGCTCACTCCTGAGGAGACGTGGTCAGGTGGAGACATTCTGCTTCGTAACCTACATGTTGTGTTTTTGACCTGCATTCAGTTTTTTGAATGGGTAGCAGTAAACACTAGCTGCTGTTTCCTGCAGTTTCCTCACAAGGCAGTGGACAGGCTTTTGAAAGTTTGTTTAGTCATGAGCCCCTCCTGGTCATCTCTCTCATCACTGGGATGGGCCACAAGGTGTCAAGCAGTGAGCACAGGCAGTAGGGGAGGCAGTGCCATTTGGATGCCGGAGGAACTCATAGACCAGTGTGTCTGCTTATGGGCACATCAGCCTAATAGCCTGGGGCTGGGGCTTTTTTTGTTGTTTTTTGTGTTTTTTTTGAGTTGGAGTCTCACTCTGTCACCCAGACTGGAGTGCAGTGGCCACTCCCAGCCACTGCAGCCTCGACCTGCTGGGCTCCGGTGATCCTTCCACCTCAGCCTTCCAAGTAGCTGGAACTGCAGGCACGTGCTACCACGCCCAGATAATTTAAAAAAAAAATTTATTGTAGAGATGCAGTCTCGCCAAGTTGCTCAGGTGGGTCTCGAACCCGCAGGCTCAGGCAATCCAGTCACCTCAGCCTCCCAAAGGCGTGGGATTACAGGCTGAGCCACCGAGTCCGGCTGAGCTGGAACCTTTTATTTAGGTCCTGAGGGGCTCCTCAGCTCCTGAAGAGGGCTGCTGTTCAAAATGGGGGCTGGGGGGCTGTACCAGCCTGGGCAACATAACAAGACCCTGTCTCTACAAAAATAAACATAGCTGAGCTACTCGGGAGACTGAGGTGGGAGGATCACTGGTGCCCAGGGGTTCAAGGCTGTAATGAGGTATGATTGTATTATTGCACTGCAGCCTACCCAGTTTAGTACAGAGTGAGACCTTGACCTTAAAACGAAAGAAGACAGAGGCTAGTCTTAAAACCAGAGTGTCCCTACTGCTGATTGCTGGGGACTATAAGGTTGGAGAGACTGCTCTCCTGTTTTTGTTTTTGTTGTTGTTGTTGTTTTGATTTGGAGTCTCACTCTATCGCCCAGGCTGGAGTGCAGTGGCATGCTCACGGCCATTGCAGCCTCAATCTGCTGGGCTGAGGCGATCTTTCCACCTCAGCCTTCCAAGTTGCTGGAACCTCAGGCACGTGCCACCATGCCCGGCTAATTTTTCTTGATTTATTGTAGAGATAAGGTCTTGCCATGTTGCCCAGGCTAGTCTCGAACCCGTGGGCTCAGGCAATCCTCTCTCCTCGGCTTCCCAAAGTGTTGGGATTTTAGGTGTGAGCCGCTGCACCTGGCCTACTCTCCTGTTTGTGTCAATTCTCGGGCAGATATAAGGTAGACCCAGTTTGCAAATCAGAAAAAGCCTAGAGAATATTGAAATCAGACAGGCTCACAGGAAGTGGGAGTTTTCCTTGCCTTGACATTTCTGAGGCCAGGTGGGTAAGGTAGTAGGCGGGCTCTTTTGGGGCAGAGGGCGGGACTCAGTATATAATGCAGCGTGGGAATTGTGGGCTCTAGAGCAAGACTGCCTAGTGCACATGTTGACTTTGTGCCCTACTAAGTAACTGATGAACTTACCTTGTCCTCACCTGTAGAATGGGGGTCATAGTAGCATACCACTTCACAGAGTTGTGTGATTCATTAGCAAAATCCTCATAAAGATGTCTAGGACTACGCTTAGTTCCTAGTAAATACAGATTGAGCATCCCTAACCTGGAAACCTGAAATCCAAAATGCTCCAAAATTTGAAACTTTGTTTTTGAATTGGGGCCTCATCCTGTCCTCCAGGCTGGAGTGCAGTGGCATGATTATGGCTCATCACAGCCTCAACCTGGTGTGGAGTGGCTTAGGTGTTTATTCTATCTCAGCTTCCCAAGTAGCTGGGACTAGAAGCATGTGCCACCACGCGCGGTTAAGTTTTAGAATTTTTTGTAGGGACGAGGTCTCACTCTGTTGTCCAGACTGAATTTGAACCCTTGGGCTCAGGTAGTCCTCCTGCCTCAGCTTCCCAAAGTGTTGGGATTATAGGCATGAGCCACAGTACCTGGCCCCAAATGTGAAACTGTTTGAGCGTCAACATGACACTCAAAGGAAATGCTCATTTGGGCATTTTGAATTTTAGATTTTTGGATCAGGAATGCTCAACTGTTAAGTTTAATGCAGATATTCCAAAATCTGAAGACATTTGAAAACTTGAAAAAATTCTGATCCTGTGGATTTTGGATAAGGGATACTCAGCCTGAACTAATAAATGTTAGTTTTGGACACCCACTATGGCTACTGTTGCATTCTGCTATTTGGCATTCATTTAAGTGACTGTATTTGGGGATGTCTGAGTACATGAGAAAAAAACTTCCAACTGGGAATCTGATTTTGGTAAATATAGGGAGAAATGTTTTCAGATGAATTAAATGTCTCTGGTTTGGGTGTTTGAATAGGGAACATGATAGCATTAAGAGAAACAGTGGATCTGTCTCCATGGAGTCCTTTCAGGTAATTAAATACATTCTTTTCTGGACTCTGCATTCACCTTAGAGCAGCAACTTCTGAACTTGGCATCAGAATCTCCTGGGGGACTCTTCAGTAATGTGGATTCTTGGGTCTAGTCCCAGACCCACTGAATCAGAATCTGTATGCTGTGCCCAAGAGTCTGCATTTTATTTTATTTTATTTTATCTTACTTTATTTTATTTTTTGAGTTGGAGTCTCACTCTGTCGCCCAGACTGGAGGGCAGTGGCCGCTCCCAGACTGGAGGGCAGTGGCCGCTCCCAGCCACCACAGCCTTGACCTGCTGGGCTCCTTCTGCCTCAGCCTTCCAAGTAGCTGGAACTACAGGCGCGTGCTACCACGCCCAGCTAATTTTTGATTTATCATAGAGATGAGGGCTCACCAAGTTGCCCAGGCGGGTCTCGAACCCGTGGACTCAGGCAGTCCACTCACTTCAGCCTCCCAAAGCTCAGGATTACAGGCTAAGACACCGAGCCTGGCTAGAATCTGCATTTTAAAAATCTACCTCGGAGATGGTGTTATAGCTGGCATGTATATTGGGACTGAGATCTGGGGACTGTTATATTAGGTGACTGTTTCTCCAATTATGTATGATTTTGTGATGTAAGTAGTTGTGACATAAAAAACGTTTACAGACAGTACATGGTGATGTCCATTCTGAGCTAGGTAGACTATTTAGCTTTCTGATTAAAATCTGTCAGGTTCATGGAAGAAGTTAGATTCCTTAAAATTTAAGGATGAAACTGTAAATAGCCATGGGATTATTATTGCCAGTAAATGTTTTATTTATTTTTGAATTGGAATCTCACTATGTTGCCCAGGCTGGAGTGCAGTGGCGCACTCACGGCCACCGCAACCTTGACTTGCTGGGCTCAAGTGATCCTTCTGCTTCAGCCTTCCAAGTAGCTGGAACTAAGGGCATGTGCCACCATGCCCAGGTAATTTTTCTTGATTTATTGTTGAGAGGAGGTCTCGCCAAGTTGCCCAGGCTGGTCTTGAACCCCTGGGCTTAGGCAGTCCCCTCGCCTCCCAAAGTGCTGGGATTACAGGCGTGAGCCACCGCGCCTGACTGTTTTTATTTTATTTTCTTCCTTTTTTATTTTGTAGGTATGCAAGGCAGATGAAAAATTTAATCAGCTGGTACATTTTCTTCAAAATCATAAGCAGGAAAAACACCTGATCTTCTTCAGGTAAGAGAAGGGGCCTCTGGTGGGGAGTCAGGGATTCTTCCACACCCAGAATGTGCAGCTGTGTGTGGCCCTTGGGGTTTGATGGTGCTCTCGGGAATCCTTTTTGAAAACCCAACTTCTGTGGCTCAGACAGGACGTGCTTCTTGTGCTCCTGTGTAAGAAGTCCAGCAGGGCCGGGCTCGGTGGCTCAGCCTATAATCCCAGCCCTTTGGGAGGCCACGGTGAGTGGATTGCCTGAGCCCACAGGTTTAAGACCCACCTGGGCAACTTGGCGAGACCTCGTCTCTACAATACACCAAAAATTAGCCAGGCATGGTAGCGCGCATCTGTAGTTCTGGCTACTTGGAAGGTTGAGGCGGAAGGATCGCCAGAATCCAGCAGGTCGAGGCTGCCGTGGTATGGAGCATGCCACTGCACTCCAGTCTGGGCGACAGAGACTCGAACTCAAAAAAAAAAAAGTCCAATAGGAGGCAGTTTCTGACTTTGACTTAATGTCTTAGTATCATCAAGGTCAATGTTTATGTGAATGTCTTGGTCTGTCCCTTGTGTATGTCACCTCATGGTTTCCATATAGCCACTGTAACACCCTCTCATGCCTGCACTGGAGAAGGACAAGAGAAGAAAGGTGGGGAACAGTGTCAGCTGTAGCATCCCTTTCAAGCAGAAAGCTTCCTTGGAAACCCCTCCACCTAGCTGACTTCGGCTATGAATTCATCTTAGGAGCCCAAAGTAGGTCACACGGCAGTTCCTTACTTCCAAGAGCAGCAAAGGAAATGAACGTGGAGCTTTCCTGGCTCTGTAGTAGAGGCAGGCAAAGGGAACAATGGTTGGGAGTGGTGTTTGATCAGCCACCGGCTGAATCTCCCCCAGTGGGGCTTTGTCCTGTGGTCAGAAGGCAAGATGGGAACAGATGTGTACGTTCGTTGGGCTGGTTGTGTTTTTTTCTCTATCTCCTCCAAATAAAAATGGGTTGATCTTTGGCAGTACCAAATTTTATGTTTCTTTTTCATCCATCATTCTATAAATAAGATGCATCAGCTGCATTGACTACAGTAAGAAATACAATTTAGTATGCACACAAAAATGAAAATAAAATAAAATGGTGCCTTCTGCCAGGTGGGATGCATTCTGATGTTTTTTGTTCTGTTCTACTTCATTTCATTTTTTAAAAAATGCTAGGCTGTGTGCAGTGGCTCATGCCTCATGCCTATAATCCCAACACTTTGGGAGCCTGAGGTGAAAGGATTGCCTGAGCCCACGCGTTCAAGATCAGCCTGGGCAACTTGGCGAGACCTCATCTCTATAACAGGTCAAAAAATTAGCCGGGCTTGGTGGCATGTGCCTGTAGTTCCAGCTACTTGGAAGGCTGAGGTGGAAGGATCACCTGAGCCCAGCAACTCGAGGCTGTCGTGGCCATGAGTGTGCAACAGAGAGAGACTCTGACTCAAAAAAAAAAAAAAAAAGCTGGCCGAGACCCGTTAAATTGATTTTGGGACCCACCAGATTCCTTTCAGGATCTGTGGACTATGACCCTTGGTGTATAAAACACCCCTCTATCATACACTTATGAGACTCGTGGTGGAAAAGAGTGACAAATCTGGTAGCAGTCACTTATGGGGGGGGTGTTTAAGTAGATAGGGGTTGGCCCACGCTGGATGCTGCAGACTAGGGTCGTGGGAGGAACACGGGGGAATCAGACCTTGGTTCTGGCTCTGCCACTTCCTCATTGCCTCTGGTCAGCTTCAGTTCCCTCACTTGCGAAAGGATGAGAAATCACTCGGAATCCTTCCAGTTAAGGAAAAAAGGGGTCAGAGTCAACTTTATCAGACGGTTGCTGGATTGGGAGCTCACAGACTCAAAGAGAAAGCTGAGTGCCCAGCCCCTAGACGCCCCCTGGCAGGAGTTCATGGCCCCATCACCTTGGGGTGCATCTTCACTGGGATGACTGTGCTCTTGCCTGCTTCCATTCTTGGATTACTCAGCCCCATATCCAAAATATCTGGGAGAAGGGATCTGGCTGGTCTGACTTGGATTATTTGCTGAACTCTTGGGAATCCTGCTAACTGAGGAAGAAATGGGTCCCTGATGAAAAAGCAGGAGTGTTTAAAAAAAAAAAAAAAAAAAAAAAAATATATATATATATATATTTTTAGAGTCGGAGTCTCTGTCTCTTGCCTAGGCTGGAGTGTGGAGGTAGGATCACGGCTTACTGCAGCCTCAACCTCCTGGACTCAGGTGGTCCTTCTACCTCATACTCCTGAGTAGCTGGGACTACAGATGTGCACCACCATGTCCAGCTAATTTATTTTACATTTTTTTTGTAAAGACAAGGTCTTGCTTTGTTGTCCAGGTTGGTCTCAAACTCCTGGGTTCAAGCAATCCTCTTGCCTTGGGATTCTAGGAGTGAGCCATTGTATCCAGGCCTTAAAAATCTTGTAAGACTATTTGTGTCTAACATGTTATTGCTTTTGTTTTTTTAATTCCTTTATCAAGGGGCCAGGGAGATTCCCCTTGCTAGAACATCTTTCATGGTAGAATATATCCTTGGGGTTTTAACTCCTGAAGAGATTTTGTCAAAACATTGGCTTTCCATTGGCTGAGAGGGTTTCAGATTTAGAGCTTAGTTGTGGATGATATTCACAGTCATTCCCTTCATTCTCCAAAGGAGGGTCTTTGTGTGTGTGTGTGTGTGTGTGTGTGTGTCAGTCAGTTGGAGTCTTACTCTGTCACCCAGGCTGAAGTGCAGTGACATGCTCATGACTACCACAGCCTCGACCTGCTGGGCTCGGGCAATCCTTCTGTCTAATCTTCCAAGTAGCTGGAACTACAAGTGTGCGCCATATCACACCTGGCTAATTTTTTGATTTATTGTGGGATCAAGATCTTGCCAAGTTTCCCAGGCTGGACTCGAACCCCTGGGCTCAGGCAATTCTCTTGTCTCTGTCTCCCCAAGTGCTGACATTACAGGCATGAGCCACCCGGCCCAAGGAGAGTAACAGATCGTGTCGACTGCACGTGTTGCTCACTGTTCTCTCCTCCAAGTTGTAGAAAGGCTGAGGTGGCCACCAGCTCCAAGCCCTCTGTTCCCCTTCACAGCACCTGCGCCTGTGTGGAATACTACGGCCAGGCCCTGGAGGCCCTGGTGAAGGGCGTGAAGATAATGTGCATACATGGGAAGATGAAGTACAAGCGCAGTAAGATCTTCATGGAGTTCCGCGGACTGCAGAGGTGGGTTGGCCCAAGATGGCGCGTCTCCAGCCACTCTGCATGTCTCTCAGTCTCCACACTCGCCCTTTCTCCCTCTGCTTCCCCTGTCCTCTCCCCAGGCCTGCTGGTTCCTGTCCAGAACCCTCTCCCCTCCCTAACCCAGTGACTGCCTCTCCTCTGCATCAGCCTCCAGAGCCCCCTGGCCTAACTCCCTGTACACTTCACTGTCCTTAGTGAGGCACCCCCTGCTAGAGTGTGTGCTCCACAGAGCTCTGCATTTGGTGTTCACTCCTGGATCTCCCCGTGCCTGGCCAGCGGAGGGCTGTGACGAAGGTTTGTGGATAGTAGAGCAGAAAGGAACCTCCTTTAGTCGTGGTGGTTTGGAAACTGTGGCTTTTGAGGCTTGTAGCTATACAACATGGAACTTGTGGTCACTTAATGACCATGACTTATTTTGGTTTGTGCGTAGAAGCAACTTTCTGTTTTTCTTGTTTTTTAAAGAAAAGAAAAGTTTATTTAAAAGTAAATTAGAGAGAGAAAGAGAGAGAAGAGAGAAGATTTACCTCCCCAAGGTGGGGGAGGGGGCCAAAGCCAGGAAGCGTGGTGACAGCCATAGCTCAAAGAGCACATGGCCACACCAGAGTGAGCAAGGCAGTGGCCCTGTTTTTCTTAATCATTGGGCATCCCGACCACATTAAAAGTATTCTTTTTTTTTTTGAGTTAGAGTCTCACTCTGTCGCCCAGACTGGAGTGCAGTGGCTGCTCCCGGCCACCGCAGCCGCGACCCGCTGGGCTCCAGCGATCCTTCCGTCTCCGCCTTCCCAGAGCTGGAATTCCAGGCGCGCGCTACCACGCCCGGCTCGTTTTTGATTTATTGTGGAGATGAGGTCTCGCCAAGTTGCCCGGGCGGGTCTTGAACCTGCGGGCTCAGGCAACCCAACTCACCTCAATCTCCCAAAGTGCTAGGATTACAGGCTGAGCCACCGAGCCCAGCCTAAAAGTATTCTTACAGGCAAAGTGATACACCAGACTGTTGTGTTTCAGTTATGGAGTAAAAATTCCATTTGTTTCTTAAAAGGGCTGCAAAGGAGTCAACCCACTAGTGTTTTGTTCTTCAAGTGGAAATACACTAATTTAAAAAATCCTTCCACCGTCTTGCTCCTCAACTCAGTTTTCATCAGGAATTTGTAACGTACTGGAGATTTTCAGGAGATACAAAAAAATCAAAATATTAAAGTCAGAATATTAACATCAATTCGTACTTGCTTCTGTGAAAAACTTGGGAACCTGTGTGTTCCCACCATCATCATCAAGAGCAGCAGAGACTGTTGGATGTGGGGGAGGATGGTGCCTCCCTGCTCAGAAAGCTGTTTTCTCCTTTTCTAGTGGGATTTTAGTGTGCACTGACGTGATGGCCCGGGGAATAGATATCCCTGAAGTAAACTGGGTTTTGCAGTACGACCCTCCCAGCAGTGCAAGGTATGGCCCGAAGAATTGCACCCTCTCTGTCTAGGATCCAGCTTAGGGAGATGGGAATCCTGGGCAAGAGGAACACTCAGTGATGTTCACCAGGACATCATTTGAAATAGCAAAAACAGGGTGAATAACCTGCCCATTTCACTGGGTAAAATAGTGATTTTTTTTTTTTGAGTTGGAGTCTCACTCTGTCGTCCAGACTGGAGTGCAGTGGCATGCTCCTGGCCACCACAGCCTCGACTTGCTGGGCTCCAGGGATCCTTCTGCCTCAGCCTTCCAAATAGCTGGAACTACAGGCATGCGCTACCATGCCCGGCTAGTTTTTTTGTTTGTTTGTTTTGTTTTTGATTTACTGTAGAGACGAGGTCTTGCCAAACTGCCCGAGTGTGTCTCGAACCTGCAGGCTCAGGTAATCCACTCGCTTCGGCCTCCCAAAGTGCTGGGATTACAGGTTGAGCCACCGAGCCCCGGCCAAGATAGTGATCTTATATTGCAGCAATTAAAGACATTTTCAAATACTCTAAGTTCTTGCAGAAATGCACATGATAAAATGTTTAAGTGAAAATGCAATACGTAACACTACATAAGAAAATTGCAGTTATTTTCTCCAAAAGTAAGCTTACATTCCTAACATATGCTTCTAAACATAGGAAAATGCCTATAAATATAAACCCCCAAGTGATGATAATGGTCGCTTCTGAGATAATAGGTTGTTTTCATTTTATTTCTTATACTTTTCATTGTTCCCCAAATTTTCTACTGGGACCATGTCCTGCCTGTATGATCAGAGGGAAAGGTAAAAGTTAATATGTTTTACTTCAAGTTCCCATTAAGTGTCTCTTACAGAATTATTTCTGTTTGCAATGTCTGTGTAATTGCAAGTTCTTTTGTCCCTCACACTGGTAAGTGGTTGAGTCTGCACTGAACTGTGGAGTCTGGCGGCTCCTCATAGCAGTTTAGCTGTGACAGCTGTGTGGCTTGGGCTCGGGTATGCTCAGCTGTTGTCATCTGGGTGCCCTTTCTGTCCTGTGTTCTCACAGTGCCTTTGTGCATCGCTGCGGCCGCACAGCCCGCATCGGCCATGGTGGCAGTGCTCTGGTTTTCCTCCTGCCCATGGAAGAGTCGTACATCAATTTCCTTGCAATCAACCAGAAAGTAAGCCCTCTTTTCTTTTCATGTAGAACACTCAGTGACAGGGTAGCTGGGACAGTTCTCTTGCATATGTTTAGGAAATTGTCATGGGTTGCAAGGTCACAGGCCCTGGGCTGGTGATGGCAGTGGGGGACCCTGGCAGGCTTGAAGACTGTTGTGGCATCTCGGTCATAGAGTGACTGAGCCTCATGTGGGTTTGTGGCAGTGGACTCTGGTGGAGTGTCCTGCTTGAGAACACAGACCCAGGGTTGGCCACACTTTCTTACCAGATTAAGGTTAGCATGTGAAATCTAACTTTTATTTACTATTTATTTATTTTTAAAACCTTTGAGTCTCACTCTGTTACCCAGGCTGGTGTGCAGTGGCATGCTCATGGACACGGCAGCCTTGATCTTCTTGGGTTTAGGTGATCCTTCTGCCTTCCAAATAGCTGGAACCACAGACACATGCCACCATGCTTGGCTAATTTTTCTGATTTATTATAGAGATGAGATCTTGCCAAGTTGCCCAGGCTGATCTTGAATCCCTGGGCTCAGGTGATCTTCTTGCCTCAGACTTGAAATCTGTCTTTTAGATGTTTTAGAAATTTTGATTGAGCATGGTGGCTCACGCCTATAATCCCAGCACTTTGGGAGATCAAGGTAAGAAGATGACCTGAGCCCACGGGTTTGAATCCAGCCTGGGCAACTTGGCGAGCTCTCATCTCTACAATAAATCAAAAAATTAGCTAGGTGTGTTGGCACGTGCCTGTAGTTGTGGCTACTTGGAAGGCTGAGGCGGAAGGATCGCCTGAGCCCAGCAGGTCGAGTCTGCGGTGGCTATGAGAGTGCCACTGCACTCTAGCCTGGGCGATAGAGTGAGACCCTGACTCAAAAAAGAAAAAAGAAATTTAAAATACTTTTTACTTGGATCAAGTAAAATACCTGATTTGGATTTAGGGTGTGGGCCTCTGATTTAAGATTAAAATGTTTTGCCTTGGGCGTTGTTGGTGCTGACTGTGATGGGGGAGCATTGGGGATGAGGTGATGCTGGTCAGAAGAGGTGAGAATGTGGTCTCTGTGCAGTGCCCCTTGCAGGAGAAGATGCTCGAGAAAAACACAGCCAACCTTCTGCCAAAGCTCAAGTCCCTGGCCCTGGCCGACAGAGCTGTCTTTGAAAAGGGCATGAAAGCTTTTGTGTCATATGTCCAGGCTTATGCAAAGCATGAATGCACCCTCATTTTCAGATTAAAGGGTAAGCTGGACTTTTTCTTCACATAATTGTGCCTCCACCTTAACTCTGTGGTGGCCTTACCACACTAAGCAATTTGTCTCATAAAAATGTGGTTTTCTCCTTGTCTAGTGGGATTTTAGTGTGCACTGAGGTGCTGGCCGAGGAATCAATATTAGGTTTTGGTGTTTTCTAAACAGTTAAAAACTGGCCACTGGCTACTGGGAATTCCTTTCTGTGTAAGATGAATTCATTAGATTCTGTGGTGAGGAAAAACTGTGTTGTAAGGAGTCTTCCATGGTTTTCTTATAGCCGTACTCTGGGTTTGCTAACTCTGATATTTTGATTTAACCAGACCTTGATTTTGCCAGCCTTGCACGAGGTTTTGCCCTGCTGAGGATGCCCAAGATGCCAGAACTGAGAGGAAAGCAGTTTCCAGATTTTGTACCTGTGGACGTTGACACAGACACTATTCCATTTAAAGATAAAATTAGAGAAAAGCAGAGGCAGAAACTACTGGAGCAACAAAGAAAAGAGAAAATAGAAAATGAAGGGAGAAAAAAATTCATAAAAAATAAAGCTTGGTCAAAGCAGAAGGCCAAAAAGGAAAAGAAGAAAAAAATGAATGAGAAAAGGAAAAGGGAAGAGGTAATAAAGTTTGCAATTTTCTTTATTACTTAAATTTCAAATTAGAATTTTGAAAAGGCTGGGCTTGGTGGCTCAGCCTATAATCCCAACACTTTAGGAGTTTGAGACAAGTGGATTGCCTGAGCCTGTGGGTTCAAGACCAGCCCGGGCAACTTGGCAAGACCTCGTCTCTACAATAAATAAAAAATTAGCTGAGCGTGGTAGTGCATACTTGTAGTTCTGGCTACTTGGAAAGCTGGGGTGGAAGGACCACTGGAGCCCAGTGAGTCGATGCTGGGGTGGCCATGAGCGTGCCACTGCACTCCAGCCTGGGCCACAGAGTGAGACTCCAACTCAAAAAGAAAAATTCTTAACAAATTTTATTCTAATAGATCATATGTTTGTGCATGTGTGTGTAAATAGTCTTGCTGTGTTGCCGAGGCTGGTCTTTAACTCCTGGCCTCAAGCAGTCCTCCCTCGGTCTTCCAAAATGCTGAGATTACAGGCCTGCCTGTAATAGAATCTTTAAAAAGGAATCGTGTGGGGCTCTCAAATTCTTGTTCTGTTGGTGACTAGGGTGGGGGAGTTGCTGTATTTGTGGAAGTTGATCTGAGAACTTACAATTCTTGATTGAAAACTGTTTGAGAAACTTAGTAGTTTGTTGGTTTCTTCTGCACTTAGGGTTCTGATATTGAAGATGAGGACATGGAGGAACTTCTTAATGACACAAGGCTCTTGAAAAGGTTAAAAAAAGGCAAAATTACTGAAGAAGAATTTGAGAAGGGATTGTTGACAAGTGGTAAAAGAACAAGCAGGACAGCAGATTTAGGACCCTCAGACTTGGAAGATGACTGCTGATTCCTGTGCCACAGACCTGCGGGGCACAGCTGACCTCTGACTGGGCACACGGCTCCCCGCTGCCTTTACTGCAAATCAGAACTGCAGATCTTGTCCAAGAATCACATCTCTACAAGCTGTCCCTTTAGACTGGGGGAAACTAGGGGTTTCACACTCATGAGTAGTGTACTAAAACCATACCAGTCTTAAAGAAATCTAACAGAAGAAAATGTAAAATTTTTTGAGTGTAAATAATAGATGTCAATATTTATTTACCTTGATGGGTCTCCTATAACTAAAGAGTTCATTTTTTCTGAGGTTATTTTGTACTTATTTTTTTTTTTTTTTTTTGAGTTGGAGTCTCACTCCGTTGCC
>NW_007247051.1:315279-329348 GCF_000164805.1 Carlito syrichta | reverse complement strand
CCTCGACCCGCTGGGCTCTGGCGATCCTTCCGCCTCAGCCTTCCGAGTAGCCGGAATTACAGGCACATGCTACCACGCCCGGATGATTTTTGATTTATTGTAGAGATGAGGTCTCGCTGCCCAGGTGGGTCTCGAACCCGCGGGCTCAGGCAATTCACTCACCTCAGCCTCCCAAAGGCGCAGGATTACAGGCTGAGCCACCGAGCCCGGCTTGTACTTATTTTTAAACATGAAGATAGTGAAATATACTTTAGGCTTTTTAAAGTTTCTTGGTATTTTCAGGCACCTGACATCCCTGGGTATCCTTGTCACCAGACTTCAGTTATCCTTTGATGCCCTGCACAGGTGGCTCATATGCTGGGGTTTTTCTTTTCTAAGAATAGCCCCAGAGCCTGGTATAGTGGCTTCATGCCCATAATCCCAGCACATTGGTTGTTTTTTTTTTTTTTTAAGATTGGAAGATACAGTGTATTTAGAAAATAAGTTACAGAGATTCATCTCCCCAAGGTAGGGGAGAGGGCCAAAGCTAACATGGCACATAGTTCAAAGAGCACATAACCTGTCCAGCGCTTAACAAAACAATGGTCAATCCCAGCACTTTGGAGGTCAAGGTGAGAGGATCACTTGAGCCCAAGAGTTCAAGACCAGGTGGGCAACAGAGCGAGACTCTGGCTCTAAAAAAATAAAATTAGCCAGGTATAGTGGTGCACACCCATAGTCCCAGCTACTTGAGAGGCTGCAATAAGGTATGATTGTGCTATTGCACACCTGGGCAACAAAGCAAGACTTTGTCTCTAAATATAAACAAGAATAGTCCCAGTATTGTTTTATTGGTGGATAGCTGAAAAACAGAGGAAGTTAGTCATATTCTGGGAAAGAAAATTACTATAATTTTTATGCTTTTTGTTGAATAAATTGTATCCTTCTAAATAGACTGTGCCTTAGGCGTGTGAACGTTACTGTATAGTGTTTTCACCAAGATGGCCAATACGTTGTAGGCCTGGGGCCAGCCTGCACTTACTGATGCAACACTACATCAAAATTTTTCATATAATTTATTTGAAAAGATGCTGAATTGTTACTGTAAGTAATTTTAAAAAGCTGTTTAGGACCCAAATATTTAAAGGAAATCCTCATCTTTTAGAGATACAGAATTTCAGTTTACAAATATTCTGGAAGTTATCTTCCTAACTGGTGAGCCATGCAGGACAGGTCTGCCAGATTCTGTTTCTGCCTTCCTTGTGTTTTCCTGGTAGTTTTTACTCTGTTTGGCTTGTTCCTGTTGAGGGACATGTTTGCCACCGGAAGCTGATGCAAATCCAGCAAGTGCTTCTTGCCTTTCTTACAAGGTATCACGTGTAGCATGTCCTGACCAGCTGTCAGTCATTTGTTGCAGAGGGGTTGTGGCTGTGTTAGGATCGCCTCCCTTTGGCCTTGTCTCTCTCACTGGTGCTTCTGCAAGTCAGCCTGGAGTGCAGAGGAAGATGAAAGGGGGTGGACTTGGGCACATCTTTCATCATTTAAGTAGCCAATAATCTAACTTGCATTTCTGGAAAGTGAAAATGGAAGTTTCTGAAAACCGTAAGCACAATTTAGGTCGAGTTTTAGAGCTATGGACGTATTATAGATGGGACTGAAATGAGTAAGAAAGATTTTCCAAGATTTATGAATTTAAATCCTTAGTCCATAAATCTTCATTAAAAACAATCCAGTTTTGGCCTGGTTCACTGGAAGGTCAGGCAGTTACTCATCCTGCCTCCATTGTGGAAGCTTCACTTCAGCAGGAAAGGGCACACTGGTTATAGATAGAGCTTGATGAGTTCGTCACTGACTGCTGAGGGTGTTAACACCCCCAGGTCTGTGAACAGCAAGGTGATGAGGGAAGGGGCAGTGTAGTCGACCCATGGATGCTCCTCTTTGAGATCCTGTCCAGTCTGTATGAACTTCAGAGTATCTGCCTTGTACTGAGGAGATAAGCACACATTAGTCTGCCCTACACCTTCAGGGCTCTGAACTAGTGAGGCTGGAGCAGTTAGTTTGCTCCTATCCGAGGCTGCCCCCTGAAAGCGGAGAAGCCAGCTGGGGAGCACACTGGTGAGGAGGGTGGAGTTGCCCCCATGAGCCAGACCACGGCAGTGTACTAGCCAACAGCCATTGTGTAACGAAAACCGAAATCACATCCCTCATTTTTGTGCTGGATTCATTTCTCCAGATCTCCCAAGGTAAGAATTTAGAGTCACTATTTATAGACAGCTTGCCGTGTGCAGGGCACCGTGCTAAGATGCTCTCAGAATCCTCAACCCAGTCAGATAATACTATCCCATTTTACAGAGAAGGAAGCAAGTTCAGACGCCACGACAAAAGGACCTGCCCAGAGTCACATGGTTTTAAGTGGTGGCGATAGGAGCTGAGCTCAGGCTGTTGATTCCAAAGCTGGGTCTTAATCACTAGCCTCTCCGCCCTTCTACAGTGCTGCTTAAGTGAATAAAGACAGACTGAAATCCTGGGGACAAATGTGTGAGTCAAACCACTGATTTATCTTTGTATCCCAAGTGTTAGGGAAAATAGCAATGGGAAGTAAAAAACCTACTGGAATATTCTTAGCACTACAATTTCCCAAAGGGTTCAGTTTAGACTCCAGGACCCCTTCAAATAAGTAAAATTCTTGCCTTAAACTTATCTGGCACGTCTTGCTGGTTTAATGGAAAGAGACGCACAAATTTGAAACTTTCTGCAACCACATAAAAAGGTTTGTTCTGTGCTTTAGCACACACAGCCATCTGGTTGGTTCCAATCTGGGAAGACAGAAAATGGAGAAGGATGAGCTCTATGGCACATCTGGAGGAGAAGCAACAGAAAGTGTAAGGATGTAATGCATGAAATTCTGGCTTTAGAATCACAGAGAAGCTTTACAAAAAGAAAAAAGACATTCCTCCAAGGATATATAATTGGCCACTAGGCTCATGGAAAGATGCTCAACATCATTAGTCATCAGGGCAACGTAAACCAAAAATACAAAGGGTGGGCATGGTGGCTCATTCCTGTAATCTCAGCGCTTTGGGAGGCTGATATAGGGGAACTGCTTGACCACAGGAGTTTGAGACCAGCCTAGACAACATAGCAAGACTTCAGGTCTACAAAAAAATTTTTACAAATTAGGCAAAGCAGAAGGATGGTCTGAGCCCAGGGGTCAAAACTGTGGTGAGCTGTGATCATGCCACTGTATTCCAGCCAGAATGATAAGAGTGAGATCCCAACTCAAAAAAAAACACAACACAAGAGACCACTTCACACCTACTGGATGCTGTAATTAAACAAAATCACCGGGCTCGGTGGCTCAGCCTGTAATCCCACACCTTTGGGAGGCTGAGGTGAGTGGATTGCCTGAGCCCACGGGTTCGAGACCTGCCTGGGCAGGCGAGACCTCGGCTCTACAATAAATCAAAAAATTCGCTGGGTGTGGCAGCGCGCACCTGTAGTTCCAGCTACGTGGAACGCTGAGGCAGAAGGATCGCCGGAGCCCAGCAGGTCGAGGCTGCGGTGGCCGGGAGCGGCCACTGCACTCCAGTCTGGGTGACAGAGTGAGACTCCAACTCAAAAAAACCCCCCCAAAAACAGAAAACAAAAACAAAAAAAACAAAATCAAGAACAAAATATCAAGTGTCAGCAAGATACAGAGACACTGGAGCCCTGTGCATTGCTGGTGGGAATGTGAAGTGGTACAGCTGCTGTGGAAGAGCTGGATCATTCCTCACAAACCTAAGCGTACAGTTACCATGTGGCTTAGCAATTCTGCTTCTAGGTATGTACCCAAGAGAACTGAAATCAGAGACTCAGATATATGGACACCAATGTTCGCAGCAGCGTTATTTACAAGAGCCAAAGGTGGAAACAATCCGGTCAACATTTTTATGAGGCTGCTTACTCATCAACAGATGAGTGGGTATACAACATATGACCTATTCAACAAGAAAACGTGGGTGAACTGTGAAAACATCATGCCAGGTGAATAAGGCAAACACAGAAAGACAGACACTACATGATTATGCTTATTGGAGGTATGCAGAACAGGCAAAATCAGAAAGGAGAGTAGAGGCGACTGGGGGTGGGGAGGGTTGACTGTTGAGGGGTACAGAGGTTCTGTTGGGAAGGATGGAAACATTCAAAACAGCTAGTAGTGATATAGCACCATGATGTAAACATTTAACGCCACTTAAAAATAGTTGAAATGGAAAACTTCATGTTATATATATCACAGCTAAAATGAAAAAACTTTAATGAAACCTTTCCAAGTTAAACAATGGATAGAGAAATTGTAATAAAATATTTTCTTGAGGTCAAATATTGTTGGGAGCCGGCGGTGGAGGCCTGCCTGAGCATTAGGGATCTAGGCGGGCTGTGGACCCTGAGACCACTAGGATGAGTTCAGGAGCTGATGGCCCATTCCCTCTTCCCTTCTTTGCTGTTTGGCACGTTCCACTAGCAGGGACTTTGATGATCTAAGCACAAAGTTCTGAGAGTACTACAGGCATGGCTTACTTTAGGAGTCCATTGTTCCTGTTTCTCACAGACTGCGGTTTCGGCTTTAAACTTAACATAATTCAAACTCAGGTCACATTTGGGAGCCTTTAATATGGTACAAGCTTCTTTTAAGATTTAAAAGTATATTTGTAGAATTAGTATATACATACAAAGTGCTGTTTCAACCTTAATAATATAGATAATTATCTAGAGTTACTAGAAACGGCCCAGCCTGGCATGAACTTTGGGCTGGGCCACATTCCTAAGGGCCTGGAGCGTACTTTGGACTAGGCTGCTTTCTTTTAAACCGGTTTTTAGCTACAGTTAGTATAGGATTTTCTCTACTTATTACAGAAATTGAATTTATTTTATTCATAGAAAGTATTGTAGAATAGGTTATGCTATGTCAGTGAATTATGTCAGTTCAAGCATGATCAAACGTGATATTTTGAGGTTTAATAAGAATACAGCTAACTTTAGAAATTTCATTGTTTCCATTTTCTACATTTGCGGTTTTGGCTTTAATACAATTTACAGTTTATATTTGGGTTTTATTTTTTAGAAGCTTTATTGCTGATGATCAGGATTAGGAATTAGAAACTTTTATAGAAGTTAAAATAGATACATAGGATTTTATTTATTTATTTTTTTTGAGTTAAAGTCTCACTCTGTCACCCAGACTGGAGTGCAGTGGCCACTCCCGGCCAGCGCAGCCTCACCCCGGCGATCCGTCCGCCTCAGCCTTCCGAGTAACCGGAATTACAGGCACGCGCTACCATGCCCGGCTGATTTTTTAATTTATAGTAGAGATGAGGTCTCACCAAGTTGCCCAGGCGGGTCTCGAACCCGCGGGCTCAGGCAATCTACTCACCTCAGCCTCCCAAAGCGCAGGATTACAGGCTGAGCCATGAAGCCCGGCTCTGATATATAGGATTTTAGAACAGCCATTTTGTTAAGAGATTGTAATCAATTGTTCCCAGAAACGGCCCAGTGTGATCTTTTGACTGGGCCACATTCCTTAGGAACTGGTTTGGGCTATTATTAAGAGTCTCTATAGTGTAGGTAGAATTAGTAGAAATAGAAAGGAATTAGGATTTAAGTTGGTCATTAGGTGTTGTGTATGCATAAGTTTTAAAAGTTATTGATTATTAGAATATTATGATATTAGAATTGTTATTGCTTTTGAGGAATATTAACCAAGCATGAGGAACAGTGAGATAGTTTTGGGATCCTCCTTCCCACATGCTTGAGGAAACACCTGGTGGGTGGGTGAATGCCCCTCACCCCCCTGGCTCCATGTTCATGTAAATGTCTTGTGATTTAATTGGGATTGCCCTTCTTCATACTCAAGGAAACACCTGGTGGGTGAGGGATGCCCCTCATTCACCTGGCTTTGTGTTCATGTAAAAGTTTTGTGATTTAATTGGGATTGTTCTTCCTCATGCCTGAGGAAACACCTGGTGGGTGGGGGACGCCCCCTCCTGCATCTGGCTTTGTGTTCATGTGAAAGACTTGTGAGACTGTGTAAAATTTGGGGATAAATACCCGCTGTAACTTCCAATAAATGGCCTCTGCTCAATTCGTTGAACAGTTGTCCATTTTCTTTCTTTCTCTTTATATCTATCCCTCCATCTTTCTTTCTTTTAATATGTATCCCTCCTTCAGAATCGGCTTCTGCACTAGACAGAGTCCAGTCTCTTTCGTTCTCTTTATTTCTCCAGAATAATCGCCGATGCCACCATACCTTCCAAGGGACCTCCTAAATCTCTCTGTGGGGGTTGGCCCCCTGCAAAATATGCTCCATTAAAATAAAAACACTACTCGGAAGGCTGAGGTGGAAGGATCGCCAGAGCCCAGCAGGTCGAGGCTGCGGCGGCCACTGCACTCCAGACTGGGCGACAGAGTGAGACTCCAACTCAAAAAATAAATAAAATAAAATAAAATAAGAACAAAAACAGACAAACCCCAACTCCAATTAAAGCCCGATTTGTGTAAATATAAATTATACTGTCTTAATGTACATAACCTACATAGATCATTCTACAAAGAAGAAGGAAATCTGACCAAAATTTGACTGCCCACTGCAGTGGCTTCTGGAACTGGGCAACACTTCAAGACCAGGATGAAGTCCTGAAGCTAAAGCAGCACTAGAAGAATGAACCATATGTTGGGCTCAGTGGCTCAGCCTGTAATCCCGCGCCTTTGAGAGGCTGAGGTGAGTGGATTGCGTGAGCCCGCGGGTTTGAGACCCGCCTGGGAAGGAAAGACCTCATCTCTACAATAAATCAAAAAATTAGCTGGGTGTGGTAGCGCGCGCATGTAATTCTGGCTACTCGGAAGGCTGAGGCGGAAGGATCGCCGGAGCCCAGCAGGTCGAGGCTGCAGTGGCTGGGAGCGGCCACTGTACTCCAGTCTAGGTGACAGAGTGAGACTTCAACTCAAAACAAAACAAAAAACCAAACAAACAAACAAAAGAATGAACCATAATGTGCCACACTGCCGTGGTGTATTAGGTCAGCGAGGGAGCGCCAAGTCTGTACAAGGAACTAGGGAGAACCAATGTTCCTACCTTGTTAATAATTCCTCCGTTTTCAACAACTCCTTCGGCACCAACTATGACAAGATCTGCTTTCTCCATGATATAGCTACAGAAATTAAAAAAAAAAGTTGTTCATGCTTTCTTTTCTTGGCTCTAGTTAATAACATTGTTGGCAAAGATGCATATTCCATTTCCATTAAGGCAACTTCCTCCCATCACGACCTTTTTTCAAAAGAGCACTTAACACACAAGGTGAACAACCTCTGCCATTGTTACCAGGGCATTAGACCCTTTTTTGATGTGACCCCACAGTAAGACATAAACTTTACAGTGCCACTGCTGTGGCACATATACATATGTGCATAACTGGAGCAAGAATTTACTGACACAGTGCTCGTCCTTACTAGTGTGCTATCCTCTGATTTCTGTTCTACTTCAGTACAAACAAAACAAAAATTTGAAAAGATTGATCTGAAGCTAAAAAAAGTGTTACACAATTTAAGAATTGTTCTAGTAGGTGAAGGCCAATTTACTTTTCAAAATGAGCAACTGGTAGAACTCCTTAACTTGCTGACTCTTGAACACATTCCTAATTTCCTTAATCATCTATCTTATGTTTCCTCTTGTGAAATACCCTGGCCATCCAAGGAATGTGTGACCTTGGTTTTAGGAGAGGAGGTGCATCTGCTAGGTGAGACACTGCATCCTTGTGTGACACTGAGGACAGCCCAGGTCTTCAAATAGAGACAGTGCCAATTACCCAACTGCTGGCCCTAATAGACCTCTGCACATTGCTCTTACAATCCACTAACGCCTGTATCTAAAACCAAGGACATAACTCGTCTCTCCAACATCCTACACCCATGTCTTCTGTGTACATGATCATGACCTTATAACGAGCTTGCTGGTTTAGGGCAGCTATTAATTAAGAGGAAGGACGCTACCCAGTGCAGTTTCATGAAAGGGCCTCAAACCTTCAATCTGAAAGCCCTGCTCTGGGTTTTCAGCTCTGGAGGTGGGTGAGGAAAGGTGAACTTGGTGGGTGAGATGGGCACTTACCCGACAGCAGCATCCAGCACCACGGTGACAGGGACGTTGAGGTGGCAGAGGGCTTTGGCCATTTTCTTACTGAAGATGACATTTGAGAACATGAGAGAAAGTTCAAGAAAGTCCCTTAGTGATGTGTGATGAGTCACTTAATTTGGACAGCGATAAGTCATGTAAACTTGAAACTCAGTTAATACTGGTTTTTTTTTTCTTTTTGAGTTGGAGTCTCAGTCACCCAGGCTGGAGTATAGTAGCACGATCATGGCTACCGCAGCCTTGACCTAATGGGTTCAGGGGATCCTTCTGCTTTAGCCTTCCAAGTAGCCGAAACTATAGGCGTGTGCCACCATGCCTAGCTAGTTTTTTGATTTATTGTACAAACAAGGTCTCGCCAAGTTGCCCAGGCTGGTCTCGAACCCGTAGGCTCAGGCCTACACCTCTCACCTTGGCCTCCTAAAGTGCTGGGATTATAGGCATGAACCATTGCGCCCAGCCAAAAAATTCAGTTAATATTAATGGATTAAGGGGAGATCCCAAGACTCTGACTAAGGAAACAACAATCTGGATTCTTTAGAAGTATGTACTTCAGGAAAAGTATATACTCTTAGGGACTCAGTAAGAAATGTAAGTTCAGAAAAAAAAAGAAAGTTTTGCTTTTATTTTCTGGAGAGATGGAGATGTGAATTACCTAATCCTTGATGAAAAAGTCTCATCACCACAATCTATTGCTGTTCCTCTGATTTAACTACAGAAGTGAGGCCCTAGATCCGATACTATGACCCACTGTAAACTCACAGTGATTTTTCTTCCAGAGGCAGGACAAGCACAAGGTGATAATGACTGCTGGCAAATGAGGCACACATTCTGGTTCTATTATGATGGACTTGAACCCTCAGTTTTCTCTTCAGAATGAAGGCTGGGCACACAACCAAACAGAAAGGTACTTGCCCTGATAAATCAGGCTGTGACTCTGTGATGTATACACTGAAACGCTTCTTGGCTGCCACAGCTGCTTCCAGGACTCTCAAGACCACTCTGGAGTAGGCGTGAGTCAATATTCTCTGTAGACCGAGAAAGCTTCGTTAAAGGGGGAAGCTCCCTGGTGATCACCCATGCCCTGCACTGTAACACATGTTCTGGGCGCCCTTAGCTTCTCTGGATGCTTTCTCACAAATTAATGATAATCAGAAAGGAGACCTGATGGTAAAGAGTTTCCAGTCCATTTACAAGCTGAGAACATTTCTGCCACAGGAATGATAGAGCAAGGGTCTCCCTTCCTCCAGCAGGTGCAGAAGTGGAACTCCAACACAGCGTCAGTGTCACTCACAAGATACAAAAGCCTGGATGTCTGAAAGCTCTTTGAGGCTCCTTTGGGTTAATTTCCCTATTTCTTTTTTTTTTTCAGCCGGAGTCTCACTCTGTCACCCAGGCTAGAGTGCAGTGGCACACTCACGACCATCATGGCCTCGACTTGCTGGGCTCAGGCGATCCTTCCACCTCACCCTTCCAAGTAGCTGGAACTACAGAGGCACACCACCACGCCCGGCTAATTTTTTGATTTATTGTAGAGACAAGGTCTTGTCAAGTTGCCTAGGCTGGTCTTGAACCCCCCAGGCTCAGACAATTCCCTTGCCTCCACCTCCCAAAGTGCTGGGATTACAGGTGTGAGCCACCACACCCAGTCTGATTTCCCTACTTCCAACCCATGTATTGTATACCCTTGGGCCTGCAGGCATGAGGCAGGTAGCATACATCACTGCAGTAGGCTGGGGGAGGGGCCAGCAACAAAGCAAAAAGGCTAAGGAGAACCAGGATGCCTCAGCTCCACTGGCGACACATAGTCCCTCTGTTGCCAGACCATCTAATTTTTTTTTTAGAGGAGCTGAAAGTTGAATATTGAACTGCTGGCTAACTGATTTTTCAAAATGCATAAACACTGTTGGGGTAAACCCAACCCTTGTATGGCATGGATACAGTTTGTAGACACTTATATGCAGCCTCTGTCTAAGGAAGAGCACAGAGAAACATGTAATGCAAGGTGGTGGACACAGCTCCCTGGCTGTTTTCTGGGCCTCACCCGAGAGCTTGTGAGAAATGCAGGTTCTGCCAGGTACAGTGGTCTACACCGGAATCCCAGCACTGAGGTGGGAGGACTGCTTGAGCTCATGAGCTCAAGACTAGCCTAGGCAACATAGTGAGACCTTGACTCTATCAAACCTCTCCTGCAAAATTAGCCGAGGTGTGGTGGCATGTACCTGTAGTCTCAGCTACTCGGAAGGCTGTGGCGGAAGTATCGCCTGAGCCCAGGAGGTCGAGGTTGAAGCGACTATGATGGTGCCACTGCCCTCTAGCCTGGGCAACAGAGTGAGACCCCGACTTTAAAACAAAACAAAACAAAAAACAAGAAATGCAGGTTCTCGGGCACTACCCCAGACTCACTGAATCCAAACCTGTATTTAATAAAACACCCAAGTGATTAATCTGCACATTCACATCTGAGTGGCTCTGCCCTGAATCTAAATCAGTGCTGAGCAGGCGACTGTGGGTAATGTGTTCACACATTACACTACGCTATAGCAAACAAAGCCTGCAGAGTAGGAACAGCTTGGAGAGTCTGCAGAAGGACACGGCCTCAGCAGGAGGCAGTCTCAACCCTGCCTCCACCTGGCCAAAAAAGGCTTTGTTTGCAACTGGCCTTTGTATTCGCTCCATTCACATCTATTATGCTACTTATTTAGTAACATACTTCAAAGGTTGGAGAAGGGGTAAGAAGACAGAGGACAAGATTTAAGAGTCAAAACGCAAGTAAATTTTATGATCAGTGGAGGCTTAGGTGGCAGAAGGATATATGCTGGTGGGAAAGACTAATAAAAGCTCTATTAGCCCTTTGCTGGAAGACTGGCTTAACTTGCAGCTCCAGTCTTTCCTCACTTAACCTATAAACACTTGGCAGTTTTACTTCTCTGCAACAGTGCTGGAAATGAAGTTAAAAAGAAAATTTCCCTCCAGTGCTAACCACCACTGGGAAGAAGCTCAGTACTAACCAGTGACTCTTCTGTACTGATTTCGTTCAAATCAATTTACTACATGTGCAATCACTAAAATACATCTTTAGTAAAACATCTTACTGAATCAAGAAGCATCCATGCTGTCCCAGTGTCTTTCTTTTTACAATGACGACCATCTACAGTAATAACATATACATTTATTTAGCACTTACTACCAGCCAGACATAGTGCCTAGCCCTTATGCTTTCTATCCCATTTAATCTTCCCGACAACCTTATGAGGTAGGTACTATTTTCACCTTTATTTGATAGATAAGAGAACTGCAGAGAGAGATTAAGCCATGTCCACAGCAAGGATGTGGCAAACCCAGGGTCTTCCCCAGGCAGTTGGACTCCAAAACCCGTGCTCCTAGTTAACATGCACGATGGATATCTACTCACCGCCCCATCTTTGATGAAAGTATGGCACAGATCTGCAATTTTACTTCTTGACAGTGATATTCTCCTGAGAAAAAGTTCTCCCCGCTCAATCATTATCTTTTTACATTTGGAGTAATCCTAGGAAGAAAAGAGCAAAGTGAGGGACAGGGAAGACCTGGGAAAAGCTGAGAATATTTGTAGCTAAAGAGAGAAGAGGAAAGAGAACCCGAAGGAAGGCAGGGGCTTACGGAGTATTCCAGCGAGGTAAGGCTGATGAAACGAAGGAAGAGCTCCCCGCCAGAGGACACTGCTACTGAGGAGTCCACACCACACAGGGTTTCTATGGCACTGGTGAGATTCGCTCTCAGGCCCTGGATTGTCTCCCCTGGAATGATCAAACAAGGCATGTGATGTTCATTTTAGTATTACAGCCCCTAGCTGGGTCTGCGATTCATTCATTCACTTATTGAATATTCACTGGGTGCACATTGTATGCCAGGCACTGTTCTGGGTGCTAGGGGTACAGCAATGAACAACACAGACAAGGCTCTGCTTTGAGGAAGTTCCCTTTCTATTGAAGGAGGCAGACAATAAAGAAGAAAAACAAACAGGTGAATTATAGACATTTGTAATGGGGAAAGAAACAGCAGAAAGATGAGCAGGATAGGGCTACTTAATGGGGTGGCCTCTTAGCTTGGAGGCCATCTAAATTGAGACCTGAATAAAAAAGGATCCAGCCACAGATCCCTTGTGAAACCATCCCAGGTGCAGACTATAAGAACACAAAGGCCCTGAGATGGGAACACATTTGGTATGAGAAACAAAGAGGCCAGTGGGGCTGAAGCACAGTGCAGTGAGGGACAGCATGGAAGGACATTAAGTAGCAGCAGCAGGTGAGGTCTAAAAGGCAGTGCAGGTGAGGCCATGGTGTCTGGATGTTATTTTCAGAACAAGGGAAAGACACTGGAGGTTGCCTTAAAGACAGAAGCCTCTAGGCCAGCCTTTCATATTAAACAGAAACTTATTGTTTTGTTTATTATGTCATGCTACACTCAGATGCTTACATTTAGGATGCCAAATTAGAAGGAGATCGAACATAGTAATAGTACTACCAGAATTTATTCTGGAACATTCTCTGTAGCATCTGCACAGAATCTGTTGCAAGGAAGCCTAATACACACCTATAAAGCTGAACTATTGCTGTAATTTAAGTTTCGTAGTTAACATGATATAAAATGACCATTCTTGATTCAAAGCATATTTACTTTATGAAAGGAGATCCTTTAGATGATCACTGGAGGGTTCTCTCCTGATTCAAAGGCCTAAAAGGAAGGCAGAAGCCAAGCCTGGGGTTGTATTACCTTACGCAGGCAAACATGCATCTCTCACTTTCTACATGTCTACGAGTCACCAGAATCCCTTCTGTAGACCCACAGTGTTCACAAATGACCCTCTTTACCTTTATCTCTCTTCAAGAACTCCAGCAAAGTCCGGATGGCAGCCACTGCTGAGGCCATGTCAGGATCTTTTTTCATCTGAGACTTAAAGTATTCAATTAACTCTAGGATTAAAAAAAAAAAAGGAACTCATCAAATTCATTTCATAGGATGTAAGACTAGAGAGCTTGTTAGTGATTACTGATCTTAAGAAGTAAAATATAGCCGGGCGTGGTAGCGCGCACCTGTAGTTCCAGCTACTTGGAAGGCTGAGGTGGAAGGATTGCCGGAGCCCAGAAGGTCGAGGCTGTGGTGGCCGGGAGCGGCCACTGCACTCCAGTCTGGGCAACAGAATGAGACGCCAACTCAAAAAAAAAAAACAAAAAAACAACCACAATGAGGTATCACCTCAAACATGTTGGGTGGGCCATTATAATAAACCTAAAAGCTAACAAGTGTTGATGAGTATGTGGAGAAGTCGGAGCCCTTGCTCACCCTTTCGTGAAATGCAAAATGGTGCAGCCAGTGTGGAAAACAGTACGGAGGGTCCTAAAAAAAAAAAGAAAAGTAGAACTACCATATGATACAGCAACTCTACTCTTGGGTATTTATCCAAAATAATTGGAATTAGGATCTTGAAAAAATATTTGTGCTCCTATATTCACTGCACCTTTGTTCACAAGAGACAAGTTGTGAAAATAACGTAAATGTATGTGGTGAATTGATAAAGAAAGTGTGGTATATATACATACAATGGAATATTATTCAGCTTTAAAAAAGAAAGAAATTCCACTATATACAGCATGTATGAACTTTAAGGACATTATGCTAAGCGAAATAAGCCAGTAACAGAAGGGAAAATATGGGTGATAATGCTTAGAAGCAGAGTAGAATGGTGGTTACCAGAGGCTTGTGGGAGGGGTAAATGGGAAGTTATTTTCAATAGTATAAGGTTTCAGTTATGCAAGATGATTAAACTCTAGAGATCTTCTATGCAACATTGTGCCTATAGTTAATAATATGTGTATTGTATACTTAAAATTTTGTTGAGAGGGAAGAATTCATGTTGTGTTCTTACACACACACACACACACACACA
>NW_007247051.1:310484-315259 GCF_000164805.1 Carlito syrichta | reverse complement strand
AAAAAAAAAAAAAAAAAAAAAGAAGTAAAATAATTTTACTCTCACTCTGTCAGTGGCACACTCACAGCTACCACAGCCTTGACCTGCTGGACTCAGACGATCCTTCTGCCTCAGCCTTCCAAATAGCTGGAATTACAGGCATGTGCCACCCCGCCTGGCTAGTTTTTTGATTTATTGTAGAGATGAGGTCTCACCAAGTTGCCCAGGCTGGTCTCAAGCCTGTGGGCTCAGGCAATCCTTTCATCTTGGCCTCCCAAATTGCTGGGATTATAGGCTTGAGCCACCATGCCCGTCCCAAAATAATTTTAAAAATACTTTCTTTTCAGGGTATTTGCCTTCAGAGACATGATAAATAATGTCGCAAATAAAGAAGGCATCTTTAGGGAGATGCTTTGCTGTTTGCACAATCTCTCTTATTTGGAAAATCTATTGGTGTCAAGGCAAAAAAGTTCACCTCTACTAAAAGATAATGAAAAGTCATTCTCCTGTCTATCCTTGGCCCTAAGTTCTGAGAGAATCCCAGAGTCAATCACCTTATCAATTTCTCCTGCACCCCTTCAGACAGCCTAAGCGAATGCAAGCCCCCCCCCGCCTTTTTTTTTTGAGTTGGAGTCTCACTCTGTCGCCCAGACTAGAGTGCAGTGGCCTCTCCCGGCCACCGCAGCCTCGACCTGCTGGGCTCCGGCGATCCTCCCGCCTTAGCCTTCCCAGTAGCCAGAATTACAGGCATGCGCTACCACGCCCGGCTGACTTTTTGATTTATTGTAGAGATGAGGTCTCGCTGCCCAGGCGGGTCTCGAACTCGCGGGCTCAGGCAATCCACTCACCTCAGCCTCCCAAAGGCGCGGGATTACCGGCTGAGCCACCGAGCCCGGTTCCCCTTTATTTCTTGACGTGAGAGGTGCACCCCTTATTTTTCACTCAGTAAAACACCCTGATGACCATACTTGATGAGCACATCAAACATGACTTTTTCTTTTGATTCTAATAACCGGTCCAACAGGGCAGGGAGTCTTACTTCTACTTCACAGATGAGAAAATCGAGACTGCGAAGGCCTTTTTGGAGAAGGGCAGTTAGAAGCAGCGTGTGTGTATGTGTGTGTCCCCGTGAGAGGGGTGTCAGCGGACACTCTCTGGCCCCATCCCTGGACACAGGAGCAGCGCGGGGAACATAGTTGTGACTAAAAGAAACATCCAGCCAAGCAGCCGGAGCGTGGAAAGCGATCAATCCCGGAGCCCAGTCTGGGCATGAGCAGCCGGGGTGGACCCCTGCGCGGCTCCGCTGCAGCCCAGAAGCCCTGGCCCGTCCTGATTTACCCTTGTCGTCCATGCTGCCCTCCCGATCGCGGAGCCCGAGGGGCTGGGAACCGCCCGCGCTGCCTGGAGCGGGCTCGGCAACCTCGCCGTCCGCGAGCCACAGAGCCTGACAGCGCGCGGCGCACCTGCGCATCGCACTTCCGGCGCTCTGGGGCCGGGCCCGGGCCAAACCACCGCTTACGTCACTCGGCGGCGCCGGAAGTTGGCCTGTGCAGGATCCGACCGCTTCCCTCACCGAACCCGCTCGGTGCAGGGGTTCTGGGTTCGCCATGGTGTCCGACGGTGAGCGCCGCGCACAGGGGAACTCCGGTCCCGGGGCTGGACGGCCTGAGCCTGGCCGGGACAGGCCGAACAGAGTGTATCTTTTGGGCTGGGTGGAACCTGCTTGTTCTTTGGAGGACAATTATATGCAACTATTCAGTATTTTTGGATCGCCACCTGGCTGCCAAGCATTATTTAATGACTTGGAGGTTTTCTGCCCTCGTGGAGGTTGCAGTCTAGTGGGCGAGACAGACATTCGGCAATTAATAAAAGTAATTTCGGCTGGGCGTGGTGGCGCACCCCTGTGGTCCCAGCTACTCGGGAGGCTGAGGCGGGAGGATCGCTTGAGCCCGCGAGATCGAGGCTGCAGTGAGTTATGATCGCGTCACTGTACTTCAGCCTGGGCGACAGCGCGAGACCTTGTCTCAAAAGAAAAAATTGTTATTTCAAAGGGCGAGAAGAGCTATGAAAACAGTGTGCTAGGACCCAGCAGGAGCTGCTGTAGATAGGAGTCTAGGAAAAGGGCGGGATATTGAAACTAAGACTTGAATAGCTGTGCAAAGTTTCTTCCGGGGAAGCGCATTTTTATTGCAAAGGTCCTGTGACCGGTTAAGCCACCAGGTTACACTGGCATGGGGGAAATGAGGAGCCTAGGGGTAGAGGAGCTTGGGGAGGCTTTCATTCGTACATGCAATTGCCAAGTATAGAGCCTGATGTCTTGAAGACAGAAGGAGGCCAGAGGGATGCAATCAGAGAACTAGTCAGTTGCAGGTCACCCAGGGCCATGTGGGTCATGATAAAGAGGGTGAGCTTTATTTTACTTTTTTAGATTAGGAAATTATAGTTTATTTAAAAACTAAATTCGAAAGAAAGAGAGAGGAGATTCACCTCCTTAAAGTTGGAGAGGGGGCCAAAACTTAAGAAAACATGGCCTGACCATATCTCCAAGAGCACATGGCCACACCATAGCAGAGCAAGGCAATGGCCTAGCTTTATTTTTAAGTGTGACACAAAGCTGTGTAAGTTTTTAAGTCAGGAAGTGTTATCTGGTGTACACATTTATTTACTTACTATTATTTTGAGTCTGGGTCTCCCTCTGCCTCCCAAGCTGGAGTGCAATGGCACAACCACAACTCTCTGCAGCCTTGACCTCCAGGGTTTAGGGAATCCTTCCAAGTAGCTGGAACCACTGGCACACGCCTGGCTAATTTTTAGATATTTTGTAGAGACATGGTTTCGCTATGTTGCCCAGGCTGGTCTTGAACTCCTGGGTTCAAGTGATCCTCCCACCTTGACCTCCCAAAGTGCTGGCATTCCAGGTGTGAGCCACCATGCCTGGCTGGTTTACACATTTAAAAGATCACGTTTTCTGCTGTGTGGAAAATGGACAGCGGGAGCACAGATAGAAATGGGAAGATCCTTTTAGAGGCTATAACAACTGTCCATACTCCCTTTATCAGTTTTAATCTGTGCCACAACCCTGTGAGGGAGGCAGGCCTGGCATCACTTCTGCATACGGAGGAGGAGGCAGAAACCCAAAGAAGGACACAGGGACGTTGCTTGTGTATCGACACCACTCCTGACAGGCAGCACTTTTTATATCTCACTGGATGGCTCTGGGAATTGTGGGTGGGGTGCGATGGAGAATAAGGCTAGAGGCTTAAGACCTGTGGGTAGGGAAGTCAGGGCTTGAGACAGACACAATAATTGAGTCTTTCTGTGCTAGGCACTTTGTTTTGTGATTTACATAAACTATTTCATAAGATTATATTTTTAAAAATCATCATCCTTTTCTTTTTTTTCTTTTTAGTCTTGCTCTCATCCAGGCTGGAGTGCAGCTCACTGCAGCCTTGAACTCCTGGGTTCAGGTGATCCTCCCACCTCAGTCTCCTGAGTAGCTGGGACTATAGGCATGCACCACTACGTGTAGTTTATTTTTTAGTTTTTGTAGAGAGGGCCTCTTTATGTGTCCCAGGCTGGTCTCAAACTCCTGGCCTCAAGGTAGCCTCCTGCCTTGGCTCCAAAAATGATCATTTTTTTTTAAGGAGTCCATAATTAGTGGCCAGGACTAGGAAGACAGATCAGAAACACACAGCTAACTGTAAAATGAGATAGTGAGTGGCAAGTGTCATCAGAAGAGGGTCAGTTAGTGCTTGGTCAGTGGGGCAATGAAGAGCCCCAGTCTTTTTTTTTTTTTTTGAGTTGGAGTCTCACTCTGTCATCCAGGCTGGAGTGCAGTAGCACACTCACAGCCACTGCAGCCTCGACCTGCTGGGTTCAGGCAATACTTCCACCCCTACCTTCCAGGTAGCTGGAATGACAGATGCACGCCACCACGCCTGGCTAAGCTTAGAGATGAGGTCTCGCTGCCCAGGCGGGTCTCGAACCTGTGGGCTCAGGCAATCCACTCACCTCAGCCTCCCGAAGGCACGGGATTACTGGCTGAGCCACCGAGCCCGGCTATATGCCCGTATTTAATGTACCACTAAGAATAAAAAAAAAAGCTGCCAATCTTAATGATAAGATACCATTCAGATTTCAGCAACTGTTAAATGTGTGAAAAAAAAGTGGGGGTGCATCTTATAATTGATGAAAAGTGGCAGTAATATGGCTTTCCTGAGTTGTTGCCAGGATGGAATGGGATTATGGGATTGCAGATGCCAGTGCCTGGTGCAGAGGAGGCTGGCATTCCTGCTCTCCTGAGATGGGGAGCCATGACCTCCTGTTTGAAGAAAGTGGTGGCTTTGGTTTCGGGCCTTGAAGAGTAATTAAGATTTGGAAATGCAGAAACCAAAATGGGATGGGGATTATCCTGATGCAGAAGGTTGAAGGAAGGCATGGAGGCAGAAAAGGTATTACCTCCTTTTGCTATTAAATGAGCATCCTCGGCTTTTCGTGACAGTGTGCACTTACAGGTTCAGTAACCTGTAAGTCTGTCACCTCAAAGTGAGTTCTCTGAGGGCTTGGACCCAGTATCTCTGACACTTCACACTGATACTTGGTGTTGAGTGATTAATATGTTTGAAGCTGGGCTCGGTGGCTCAGCCTGTAATCCCGCGCCTTTGGGAGGCTGAGGTGAGTGGATTGCCTAAGCCCGCGGGTTCGAGACCCGCCTGGGCAACTTGGCGAGACCTCATCTCTACAATAAATCAAAAACTAGCCGGGCGTGGTAGCACGCGCCTGTAGTTCCAGCTACT
>NW_007247051.1:288504-310402 GCF_000164805.1 Carlito syrichta | reverse complement strand
AAAAAAAAAAAAAAAAAAAAAAATATATATATATATATATATATATATATGTTTGAGATGATGCATGCCTGTAGTCTCAGCTGCTAGGGAGGCTGAGGTGGGAAGATCATTTGAGTTCAGGAGTTTGAGACCAGCCTGGACAACATAGTGAGACAACATCTCACTGTCTCTCAAAAAAAAAAAAAAAAAAGCCATAAATCCAAATGAATGATTAATTTGCTAAAGTAGCTTGTTTAATTGTCACTGTCACTTTGAAGATTTGCTTTTCACAGTAAAATCTTTACATAGGAATTGCTTTTCCCTCTGGTTTTTACCTCTTGCAGATTGGTTCCTAATCACAACTGGCCTTGCTGCTGGGTGATTTGATGAGCCTGGACTAAATGGACTCCTGTGTCCTCCCTCTGATACCGCATGCCTGAAATTCTACCACTGGGATTCCTCCTACTGGTTAACCAGTGCCTTCTGTCCTTAACCAGGCATTCAAAATGCAAATATCATTGGGTTCATTCAGTGGATATTACTTGAGCATCTGCTGTATACTGGGCAATGTGCTAGGAGCCGAGGATAAACAGTGAGCAGAACAGACAGATCCTACTTGCAGAGTGTACATTCCAGTCCGGGAAGCAGGCAAGAGCTTGCTAAGGGCCCGCTGAGCCTTGCACCTCTAGAAGAACCGGACCTTCTGTTATGCTTGTAGTCCTAGGGTAATGAGCATTTAGACACATGTGGTACTTGCTCTGGATTTCACTTATGAATTGGGAGTGTTAGCTTTGATTCATTTCCATGAGTCTAATTTTTAGAATTATATTTCTTGTTAATATTTTCAGAAGATGAATTGAATCTTCTAGTTATCATAGTTGATACCAACCCAATTTGGTGGGGAAAGCAAGCATTGAAGGAGTCTCAGGTAAGACTGCTTGAGGTGCCTTTGTATGTTTCTGTTTTAACTGAGTGTGTGTTTATTGCTTTTGTAATTAAGGTATGATTTACATGCCATAGAATCCACCCGCAATTCAGTGATTTTTTTTTTAAAAGTGAATTTGTGAAGTTGTGTAACCAGCAAACAGTTCCATTTTAGACCATTTGCTGCATAAAGTTCCCTTGTCCCTGCTTCTGCCTCCAAGCTGCAGGCAGCCACTCCTCTGCCTTCTGTCGCTATAGTGCCTTTTCTGGACATCTCATATATTGGCTTCATGCAATATGTAGTCTTTAAAAAATTTTTTTCTACTTTGAAAGAATTATAGAGTCACAGAAAACTATAGAAAATGGTACAGAGAGATCCCCTTCACCCAGCTTCTCCTAGTTTACATAGCTTATCTTACATAGCTGTAGCACAATATTGAAACTGTTGGTGAAATCCACAGGCCTTGTTCAGATTGCACATTTTGTATGCACTCATATGTGTGTGTGCATGTGTGTGTGTGTATAGTTTTGTGCCATTTTAACACATGCATACATTTGTTAACCACCATCATAATCAAGATATGGAACTGTTCCTTCACTACAAAGAATAAACATATGATTTTTTTTTTTTGAGTTGGAGTCTCACTCTGTCACCCAGACTGGAGTGTAGTGGCCGCTCCTGGCCACTGCAGCCTCTACCCACTGGGCTCCGGCGATCCTTCTGCCTCAGCCTTCCGAGTAGCTGAAACTACAGGCACTTGCTACCACGCCCGGCTAATTTTTTGATTTATTGTAGAGATGAGGTTTCGCCAAGTTGCTCAGGCGGGTCTCGAACCTGCGGGCTCAGGCAGTCTACTCGCCTCAGCCTCCCAAAGTGTGGGATTACAGGCTGAGCCACCAAGCCTGGCTAAACATATGATTTTTTTATAAATAAATTCCAGTATTTTTTGGGTCCCTCCTCATATGAGGACTATACTTTTAAGGATTTTTGTTGTTATTGTTTTTGAGTAAGAGTCTCACTCTGTTGCCCAGGCTGAAGTGCAGTGGCACGGTCATACTCACTGCAGCCTCGACCTCAGCCTCCCAAGTAGCTGGGACTACAGGTGGGCACCACTACACCTGGCTAATTCTTTTCTTTTTTTTGAGTTGGAGTCCCTGAGGCTGGAGTGCAGTGGTACAATCATGACTCATTACAGCCTCAACCTCCCGGGATCAGGCGATCCTTCTGCCTCAACTACCTGAGTAGCTGGGATTACAGGCCTGTGCCACTAGACCTGGCTAGTACTTTTTTGATTTTTAGTTGTGCTGAGTTGGCATGTTGCCCAGACTGATCTGGAACTCCTGGGCTTAAGCAGTTCTCCCGCCTCAGACTCCCAGAGTGTTGGGATTACAGGTATGAGCCATTGTGCTCAGCTTAGGATCATCTGTAGAGTTCGTTGCTAGAGAAGTTTCTCTGAATGTGTAGAGCACTGGGAAAAAAAACCACACTTTTGTTTCTTAGTCATCTCAGTACTTGTGAGAATGTAAGCTCCTTGACAGAAGGAATCTTTGCCTGGTATATAGTGGGTGCTCAGTATATTTGGGGACTAAATGAATTGAAAACAGCAAATCAACCGGGTGCTGTGGCTCATGCCTGTCATCCCAGCATTTTGGGAAGCCAAGGTGAAAGGATTACCTGAACCCACGGGTTCAAGACCAGCCTGGGCAACTTGGTAAGACCTCGTCTCTATAATAAATCCAAAAATTAACTGGGCATTGTGGCGCACGCCTATAGTTCTGGCTATTTGGAAGGCTGAGGCAGAAGAATCGCCTGAGCCCAGCAGGTCAAGGCTGCAGTGGCCGTGAGAGTGCCACTGCACTCCAGCCTGAGTGACAGAGTGAGATTCCGACTCAAAAAAATAAAAACCAAAAAAATAAAACTGCAAATCTCCAATTTGTCCAGTATGTATTAGTTATCTCCTGCACGTGTAGCAATAGTTTGATAATAATTTTATCACAAAGGATGTGACGTTTGTTGTTTCCTAAATGTGTTACAGAAAATATTTGTGACATATTAGGCTAATGTAGAAGTGATCTTATATAAGAAAAACGAGAAAACTCATTTTCAAGTGTTTTTGCTTATGGCTTTGGAGGAGGGGACCTCCTAAGCAAATCTTTAACAGTGAATAATTACCTAAAACTTAAATGAAGTTTTAATCATTTCAAGGCCTGAAATATTGGATTATTTGAATACCTCATTTGTTTTCCTAATGTCTTCTTTTTTTTCAACAGTTTACTTTATCCAAATGCATAGATGCTGTGATGGTGCTGGGAAATTCCCATTTGTTCATGAATCGTTCCAACAAACTTGCTGTGATAGCAAGTCACATTCAAGAAAGGTATGACCACTGTGATCCCTTTTCTTGTTCAGTCCTTAACATTCATGTGCTCTCATGTCAGTTGGCAAGTACTATTCCTATTCCATGTCGCAAAAGAAAATGATTTCTAGCTGGGCCTGGTGGCTCACACCTATAATCCTAGCACTTTGGGAGGTGGAGGTGAGAGGATTGCCTGAGCCCAGGGGTTCGAGACCAGCCTGGGCAACTTGGCAAGACCTCGTCTCTACAATAAATCAAAAAATTAGCCAGACATAGTGGGGCTTGCCTACAGCTCCAGACACTTGGAAAGCTAAGGTGGAAGGGTTGGCTGAGCCTAGCAGGTTGAGGCTGCAGTGGCCATGATTGTGCTGCACTCCAGCCTGGGTGACAGAGTGAGATATCAATTCAAAAAAAAGAAGCCGGGCTTGGTGGCTCAGCCTATAATCCCGCACCTTTGGGAGGCTGAGGTGAGTGGATTGCCTGAGCCCGCAGGTTCGAGACCCACCTGGGCAACTTGGCGAGACCTCATCTCTACAATAGATCAAAAAAATCAGCCGGGTGTGGTAGCGCACACCTGTAATTCTGGCTACTTGGAAAGCTGAGGCGGAAGGATCGCCGGAGCCCAGCAGGTCGAGGCTGCGGTGGCAGGGAGAGGCCACTGCACTCCAGTCTGGGCGACAGAGTGAGACTCCAACTCAAAAAAAAAAAAAAAAGAAGAAAGAAAAAAGAAAAAAGAAAATGTTGTCTCTGCCAGTGGACAATAGCCACAACATCAAGACCAGTGCATGTACATTGTGATACTATTGAAAACTTCATGACTGATGGATGGTAGAGCTGCACAATGGCACGTGTAATTTGCACAGATTAAACTATATTATCTAGGTAGAAAAAGGTAGGAGAACTATCAAATTGGGCAGGTACTTCCCCTTAGCTGTCTTCTCATGATGTGTCTGTCCCAGAGGGCAGCTAAGATGGGAGATGTGACTTTCCCTTCAGCTCTGTGCAGCTCTCATGGCTTGACACTTCACTGTTCTGTGGGTGTTTCTTTTTAGAAATAAGAGTTGTTCTTACAACATCAGCTTCTAAACCAAGCCAACTACCCCATCTTGTGCTCGGTGGAAGAAACAGTGATCATTTTTTAATGTTTGTGTAAAAATTGGCTGTTCGACTCACCACGAGATGGTGCGAAGCCTGCTGCTGGTGTGTAAATGTGGCCGTGTATACGGCAAGGATTTTCATGAACAAATCTGATCATATTTACTTGTTACATTATGTGCTGACTGTAGAATTGAATTCCTGTGTAAGTTTGGTTAAGGTACCAGTAAAAGCTATAATAGGCAAAGTTTTCTTATCTTTTTTTTTAATAAAAAAAGTTGATTGTTGAAATCCCTTATGTAATTACCTTAAGAGTCATGAAGCACTAGGAGAATCTTTTCAGGGACCTTTGGGCTAAATTTTTATTACTGGGCTAGATAATGCATACCTTAAATAATAAACTACACTGGGCATGGTGGCTCATGCCTGTAATCTCAGCACTTTGGGAGGCCAAGGCGGGAGAATTGCTTCAGTCCAGGAGTTGGAGGCTGTGGTGAGCCAGGACTGTGTTACTGCACTGCAGTCTGGGCAATGGAGTGAGAACTTGTGTCAAAAAAAAAAAAAAAAAAAGCAAAACCAAATAATAACAAACTAGTAGTAATTTGGCATGAATCTCTTCTGATTGTCTTCTGTGAAAGGAAAGCATGTACACTCCTCTTGTTTTTTTTGAGTTGGAGTCTCACTCTGTGCCCAGGCTGGAGTACAGTGGCATGCTCATGGCCACTGCAGCCTCGACCTGCTGGGCTCAAGCAATCCTTCTGCCTCAGCCTTCCAAGTAGCTGGAACTACAGATGTGCACCGTCATGCCCAGCTAGTTTTTTTTTTTATTGTAGAGACGAGGTCTTGCCAAGTTACCCAGGCTGGTCTTGAGCCCTCGGGCTCAGGAGATCCTCTTGACTCCATCTCTCAAAGTGCTGGGATTACAGGCGTGAACCACCATGCCTGGCATGGGAACCCTCTTAAGTGTTTCAGGGACCGTAACCCAGCACTCTCTTGATTTCCACTCATTTTTCAGAAAACACTGGAACCATGAAGACTTTCTATGTGATAGATGAATCTTTGCCATCTTGCTTGCTTTATACCTTTTTTGTTTTGAGTTGGAGTCTCACTCTGTCACTCAGGCTAGAATGCAGTGGCACACTCATACCCACTGCAGCCTCAATCTGCTGGGCTTAGGCAGACCTTCTGCCTCAGCCTTCCAAGTAGAACTATGGGTCCGTGCCACCATGCCCGACTAATTTTTGATTTGTTGGATCAACGAGGCCTCACCAAGTTGTCCAGGCTGGTCTTGAACCCCTGGGCTCAGGCAGTCCTCGCCTCCGCCTCCCAAAGTACTGGGATTACAGGTATGAGCCACTGCACCCAGCTGTGTTTTATACATTAAAAAAATGAAATGTATTATAAACTCTTCTAAGTCCAAAATTGGTGTGATTTCTGTTTTCTCTGCTGAGTGTCATTCTGATGATGAGTGAGAGTGTGAGCAATACATCCTGGTGTAACTAGGTTTTCCCCCTGCTGTTTCAGTCGATTTTTGTATCCTGGGAAGAATGGCCGAGTTGGAGACTTCTTTGGGGACCCTGGCAACCCTCCTTCTGAATTTAATCCCTCTGGGAGTAAAGATGGAAAATACGAGCTGTTAACAGCAGCAAATGAAGTTATTGCTGAAGAGATTAAGGATCTAATGACCAAGAGTAACAGCTTTTTTAATTGTTATTTTGCAAATGGGATTGATTTGGGAGGGCCTTGAGGTTTTAAGCTCAGATATTGGAAGTTTTTGATACTGTCAGCTTGAACACTCTCTTTTCTTTGTAAAGCATTTCATCAAAGTCTACGCATTGTGTGCCTGACCTCTACAGCATTTGACAATTGACCAGACTTTACTTCCTTAAACACTTTTTGACTTCTAATGATGTCCTGTTGACCCATTTTCCCTCTTTTTTACCATTCTTTCTTAGTCCCCATTTCTGGCTTTTCCTTCATTCTATCTCAGTATATTTTTAAAAATTTTTGTTCATATGATTTTCTTTTCTCCTCCTCTACGTTCTTTTCCACTTTTGTCTTTAATTACCATTTATTATATTTTATTTTATTTTTGAGTTGGAGTCTCACTCTGTTGCCCAGACTGGAGTGCAGTGGCTGTTCCCGGCCATCGCAGCCTCGACCTGCTGGGCTCTGGCGATCCTTCCGCCTCAGCCTTCCAAGTAGCCGGAATTACAGGCATGCGCTACCACGCCTGGCTGATTTTTTAAAAATTTATTGTAGAGATGAAGTCTCGCTGCCCAGGCGGGTCTCGAACCCGTGGGCTCAGGCAGTCCATTCACCTCAGCCTCCCAAAGGCGCGGGATTACAGGCTGAGCCACCGAGCCTGGTATAATTACCATTTATATATGGGCTCTTCCCAATCTTTGTCTGTAACCCAGAGTTTCTTTTTTTTTGAGACACCCAGGCTGGAGTGCAGTGGTACAGTCTTGGCTCACTTCAACCTCCAACTTCTAGATTCAAGCGGTCCTCTAGCCTCAGCCTCCTGAGTTGCTTGGACTACAGATGCATACCATCATGTCCAGCTAATAAAAAAAAAAATTTTTTATGGAGACAGGAGTCTCATTATGTTGTCCTGGCTGGTCTTGAACTCCTGGGCTCAAGTAATCTTCCTGCCTTAGCCTCCCAAAGCACTGGGATTACAGGTGTCAGCCACTGTACCCAGCCTAACCCAGACTTTCTTTCAAGCTCGCGTGTCTCCATTTAAGCAGCTCACAGTTTCTTAACATGACCCAGACTAGTTTCATGCTCTTTGCCCTTAATGACACCACCATTTCTGTTCTCTGTTTCTTTCACCCCGTCCACTTAGCTTTCCAAATTTAAAACTTTCATTTTTGACTGCTTCTCACACCCAACATCTAAGTGGCTACAGAGTCCCAGTGGTTTCACCGCAGAAGTATCTCCAAAATCTGACATCTTAAATTTTGGGCTGGATAATTCTTTGTTGTGGGGGCTGTCCTACACATTGTAGGATGTATAGCAGCATTCTTGGCCTCAACCCAGTAGATGCCATAAAACCCCCCAGCTGTGACAATCAAATACATCTTCAGACATTGCTAATGTACCCTGGGAGTGCACGTTTACTGCCCCTTCCAAGTTTAGAGCTGCTGCTCGAAATAATTGTAAGAGCTTCCTCCAACTTCTGACTCCTTTCTCCTCAGCCAAGCCTTTCCACTTAGCCTCCATAGTTATCATCATTTTTTTTGAGCCGGAGTCTCACTCTGTCATCCAGGCTGGAATGCAGTGGCATGCTCATGGCCACTGCAGCCTCGACCTGCTGGGCTCAGGTGATCCTTCCGCCTCAGCCTTCCAGGTAGCTGAAACTGCAGGTACAAGCCACCGTGCCCGGCTAATTTTTATTGTAGAGATGAGGTCTCGCCAAGTTGCTCAGGCTGGTCTCGAACCCATGGGCTCAGGCAGGCCTCTCACCTTGGCCTCCCAAAGTGCTGGGATTATAGGTGTGAACCACCACACCCAGCCTAGAGAATTTGTATTTCTATTGCATTCCTAGGTGATGCTTCTGTAGCTTGTTCCAGAATCTCTCTTTGAGAACCACTGGCCTCCTGGGTAAAGTCTCAACTTTCTCAGGATAGTATTCAAGACCTTTCCTGATCTGACTTTATCCATGGGGTTCAGTTCTCTTAGACCAACTACAAGCTGGTTTTCACGGTTTAAGTCTAGGCTTCATACAGTCTTGAAATGCAAGTTTAGGATTTTGATTTCTTGAGTGACTTTTTCACCCAAGGCACCAAACAAGTGGCAAACTTTTTCCTGCTTCCTGAAGCCAGGGGAAAGAGTATCTCCAGACTTCTTTTCACTGGCTAAGCATGGAGGGTGATGGAAAGGAAGGGGTAGTAGAAGACGGATGCAGGGAGCCCCGGAACCTTGTCCCTGTCCGGGCTGCCTGCTTGTGTGTGTGACATTTTGTATCATGCAGATCATTAATAAACTTGAACTTTTCCAAATAACAACAGGATATTTTAATTAATGTTTTTATTATGGTAAAATATAGATAACAAAATTTGGCATTTTACCAGTTTTTGGAATTTTTTTTTTTTTTTTTTGAGTTGAAGTCTTACTCTGTCGCCCAGATTGGAGTGCAGTGGCCACTCCCGGCCACCGCAGCCTTGACCTGCTGGGCTCCGGCGATCCTTCCGCCTCAGCCTTCCAAGTAGCTGGAACTACAGGTGCGCACTACCACGCCTGGCTAATTTTTTGATTTATTGTAGAGATGAGGTCTCACCAAGTTGCCCAGGCGGGTTTGAGACCCGCGGGCTCAGGCAGTCCACTCACCTCAGTCTCCCAAGGCGTGGGATTACAGGCTGAGCCACTGAGCCTGGCTTCAAACAACATTTTCAAACTGAGTTAAAAAACATAGATAGCAATCTGTCCTCAGTAATACTTACATAAGCAACTTTTAAATCTTTTCTCACTTTAAAATATGCTGGTGCTGGGGGCAGGGAGAATGGAGAATTATTGTTTAACTGACACAGTGTTTCAGTTTGGGAAGAGGAAAAAGTTCTGGAGATGGATGATGATGATGATGATGATGATGATTGCACACCAACGAGATTATACTCAACGCTACTGAAACGTACACTTAAAAATAATTCAAATGGGCCGGGCTTGGTGCCTCAGCCTGTAATCCCAGCACTTTGGGAGGCCAAGGCAAGTGGACTGCCTGAGCCCACAGGTTCGAGACCTGCCCAGGCAACTTGGGGAGAACTCATCTCTACAATAAATCAAAAAAATTAGCCGGGCATGGTAGTGTGTGCCTGTAGTTCCAGCTACTTGGAAGGCTGAGGCGGAAGGATCGCCTGCGCCCAGCAGGTCGAGGCAGTGGTGGCCGTGAGCATGCCTACTGCACTCCAGACTGGGCAACAGAGTAAGACTCCAACTCAAGGAAAAAAAAAAGTTAAAATAGTTATGTAAATTTTACATTAAAAATTTCAAAAACTGGCCGGGCTCGGTGGCTTAGCCTGTAATCCCAGCTCTTTGGGAGGCTGTGGTGAGTAGACTGCCTGAGCCCGCGGGTTCGGGACCCACGTGAGCAACTCGGCAAGACCTCATCTCTACAATAAATCAAAAATTAGCCAGGGATGGTAGCGTGCGCCTGTAGTGCCAGCTACTCGGAAGGCTGAGGCGGAAGGATCACCGGAGCCCAGCAGGTCGAGGCTGCGGTGGCTGGGAACGGCCACTGCATTCTAGTCTGGGTGACAGAGTGAGACTCCAACTCAAAAAAAAAAAAAACAAACCAAGAAAATGTTGTTTGCTTTCATTCATGAAGAATACTTTGGTTTAAAAGTATACTTAGTTCAAAAAAGTATTAAGTGATTTTAGTTCAAGAAAGTACTGAAATGTTCCCTTGTTGCTATGTTTTATTATTTGTAGGTGACATAAAAGGCCAACAGACAGAGGCTCTGCTGGCTGGATCCCTGGCCAAAGCCCTTTGCTGTATCCTTGGTGTCTACATCATCCAGAAGTTATCTTCTGGAGCTCACACATTTTAACTTGGCACATTTTTTGGAACCTTGGGTGTCCATTAACGGAGATTGTGAGTATTCTAAAGTGGTGGATAATTAAAAATTATCTAGGCTTTGAAATGTTTTTAAGACAAGCTGTAAAACTTTGAAGCAGGAAGATTGAGAAAACTCTCTGGTTTCTTTGGTTTTCTTCAGGATGCTTCCTTATTTCTTATTTTGATGAATTGAGGCTTTTAAAGAATTTTGTTTTCTTTGAGTTGGGAATGGTGTTTGATTTTAAAAGCTATTTACTGACCCTGAAGCTTAATAAACACATGGCTGCTTCAGTGCAAGTGAACAAATTTTTCTGCACTTAGCATGGAGCAGCAGCACCTTTCTGAGCATTTCAATTTTATCTGTGTGCTATTCTCTCAGTCTTAGGTAGTTATTTCTGTTTTGGACAGTACTGATTCCTTTTTCCTAGAACTCTGATTTAGGTTGTTTGATCATCTTTATCAATGAATACTTGTGGTCTTAGTATTCAAGTGTAGGGTGAGGTAGATAACAGGATAAGTGTTGGTAATTTTAGTCTTCTGAGACAAAGATCATATTTAGATCAGTTAACAAAGCCAGGTTGATTGCAGAATTAGTAATTGAAAACCCCCAATCACACTTGAGTATCACAGTAAGTAAAGTTTTTCTTTTTTTTACTAGGTGGGTGGTGAATTTATTTAACTAAAATTTGAGGTTATTTTTCTGTTTACTATAAATATTTATGAAATAAAATAATATTTTTGTATTCCTTAATGCTAAGAAATTAAGACATTCATAGAATGAACAAAGAAGTTAAAGGTAGGAATCTATGTTTTTTAATGAAAACTATAATTCTACTTATTTTGCTACTGTGTGTTTGGTGGGCTCTTTAAAAATTGGTTACAGGCAACCCCTTTGGGTCCCCTCTCACTGTGGGAGCTTTTCTGTCCTCTCAATAAATCTTGCTTTAAAAAAAAATTGGTTACAAAATCATGTATGTTTAATAAGATTTAATTCAATTCTAATGTTTTTATCTCTTTATAGATAATCAGGAAATGAAATCAAGAATATTGGTAAGATTTAAAAAATCATTTCTATGCTTATATACAACTTTAGACAATTAAAAAACATTGTGGGAAATAAGACTCATAATAGAAGTAAAACATATTAACTATCTAGAATTAATTTAAAACAAGCAATGTGTAAAACTATGTAGAAAAACTAAAATTCTGAGAGAAATAGAAGAATTGAACAAGTGAAGAGTTATGTTTTATTCTTAGATGTCAATTTTTTTCTGAATCACACTGTAAATTCAGTGCACTCTCAGTCAGAATATCAGTGAGTGTTTTTTCCTGGCAGGGTGAGGAGATTTAAAAAAGAAACGCAAGTTTATCTGGGAAAAGAAATCAAAAAGAATACTCAGGAACTTTCTGAAAACGAATAAGTAGGAACTTGCTCTGGTAGTCATTAAAACACATTGTAAGGCTGTAGTAACAGTGTAGTACTGATGTTGTAGTTCACAAACAATATGGGAAAGACTAGAGTCCAGAAATAAAACAGTACATGTGGGAATCTGACTTGTCACAAAGGAACACTTCAAATTAGTGGGAAGAAAATTGATTATTCAATAAAAGGTGCTGGGCCAGTTGGTTGGCTATTTAGGGGGAAACAGAGCTGGGTCCCTGTCTCACTGCTTATTCTAAATACATTCTAGTCAAGATCCATCATTTCATTGTAAATATTCAGGTCATAAAAAGTGCTAGAAGAAAGTATCTGTTGATAATTTGGGAAAGGTGTGTTCCTTCTAAACATGATGTGGAACTTTAAAGGAAAGCTTTTTGCCTCAAAAATATAAAACTTGGCCAGGCTCAGTGGCTCAGCCGGTAATCTCGCACTTTGGGAGGCCGAGATGAGTGGATTGCCCGAGCCCGCGGGTTCAAGACCTGCCTGGGCAACTTGACGAGATCTCATCTCTACAATAAATCAAAAAATTAGCTGGGTATAGTAGCACGCACCTGTAGTTCCAGCTACTTGGAAGGTTGAGGCGGAAGGATTGCCGGAGCCCAGCAGGTCGAGGCGGCGGTGGCCCACTCCAGTCTGGGCTTCCAACTCAAACAAAACAAAACAAAACAAAAACATAAAACTCCCAAAATAAAAATGAAAGAAAAGTATTAGGAAAAGTATTTTCAGCAGAGCTACCTGATAGAGAATTAATCTACTATTTCTAAAATAAAAAGGAGTTCTTATAAATTAATTTTTTAAAGTTAAGCTTTACTCAAGAAAAACAGGTAGAAAATTAGCAGTCTGCAAAAGAAGAAATCAGGGGTCAGTTTTGGTATTTGAAGATATGTTCAGTCTTACTCATAAGCAGAGAAACGTCAAATAATGGGATTTTCATTGTTTGCTGCTTGGCACAGGTGAAAAATCTGGCAGTACCCAGGGTTGACAGCAGTGTTGGGGATTGGTTATTCCCATGCATTACTGATGGGAGGATAGATTGGAATTGGTATTGATTATTCTGGAAGGTAGTTTGGCAATCTGTGTCAAAATTAAATATGCATATGCTTTAGCAATCATTGATGATCTTTTGCAGGTAATTAGGGAGTTTTGTAAAGGGTCTATGAGGGTGTTGTCAGAGCATTGTTTAAAACTGAGAATTGGAAACTGATTAAATAGCCCCTATAGATAATTGGTTGAATGGTAGAAATTTATGAAGTCAGCAAGAAGTGTGTATTCTAGTTTGACCAGACATGATGACTCATGCCTGTACAGTAAGTCCCCTATATACAAACCTTCAAGTTGTGAACTTTCAAAAATGCGAACATGTGTTCTCATGTCGTCACATAAGTTAGTTCATGTGTCTGGTGTACGTTGTCACAGGCATGCATCCTCTACAAGTGGTTGTGCGTTTGTATACATTAGAGTACTGTATAGAGTATAATAGGACAATATAATTTATTTCAAGACCAGGATGTCCAAAAGTGCATGTAAAAGCAGTGCTGGAGCCGGGCTCGGTGGCTCAGCCTGTAATCCCGCGCTTTTGGGAGGCTGAGGTGAATGGATTGCCTGAGCCCGCGGGTTCGAGACCTGCCTGGGCAGGCGAGACTTCATCTGTACAATAAAATCAAAAAATTAGCCGGGCGTGGTAACGCGCACCTGTAATTCCGGCTACTGGGAAGGCTGAGGCGGAAGGATCGCCGGAGCCCAGCAGGTTGAGGTTGCGGTGGCCAGGAGCAGCCACTGCACTGCAGTCTGGGCGACAGAGTGAGACTCCAACTCAAAAAAAAAAAACCAAAAAACAAAAGCAGTGCTGGTGTAGCTGGTACAGTACTAGGTAGCCAATTGTGTTAGTTGGGTACCTAGACTAACTTTGCCGGGCTTATAAACAAATCGGACTTACGAATGCACTCTTGGAATGGAACCTGTTCATATATAGGGGACTTAGTGTAATCCCATCACTTTGGGAGGCTGTAGAGGGAGGATCACTTGAGCCCAGGAGTTTGAGACCAGCCTGGGCAACAATGTAAGACCCTGACTCTACTTAAAAAAAAAACACATACATATATACTGGGTGCGGTGGCTCTTGCCTATAATCCCAGCACTTTGGGAAGCTGAAGCGAGAGGACTGCCTGAGCTCACAGGTTCAAGACCAACCTGGGCAACTTGGTGAGACGTCATCTCTATAATAAATCAAAACATTAGCCAGGCGTGGTGGTGCATGCCTGTAGGTCCAGCTACTTCGAAGGCTGAGGTGGAAGGATCATCTCAGCCCAGCAGGTTGAGGCTGCGGTGACTGTGAGCATGCCCCTGCACTTCAGCCTGGGTGACAGAGTGAGACATATATATGTATTCTAATTAATCGACATAAAAAATTTCCTCCCATAAGTTGCAGGCTGAAACAGCAGATTGTGGAACACTAGGTAGAGTGTCATCCTATTATGCCTGTATGTGTATTTTGGGCTTGAGTGTGTATACTTGTGCTCACAAGTGCTCTCTAGTAGAATGTTCATCAAACTGTTACCTCCCTTTGGGTAGTAGCATTTGGGGGAAATGTTGCTGTCATCTTTGCACTTTAGGTATTATTTAATAATGATAAATGGAAAGACAAACTGGAAAAATAACGTTGGTCATGGGTCGAGGCATATTGTATGACATTTGACCAAGAGTCCGGCGATGTGGCTGAGAGGTTTTAACATGACTGTGATGTTTAGGTGATTAAGGCTGCAGAAGACAGTGCATTGCAGTATATGAACTTCATGAATGTTGTCTTCGCGGCACAGAAGCAGGTAAATTGAAAGCTTTCCTTTTAAGAATATTTACTTTGTAATGAAGGAACCGGTTTCATTTTTCGAATGACCTACTCAGAGAGGCATTCTGACTAAATAGCTTTATTAATGGGCTGGGAATCCAGAATCCTTATTGTGTACTAATCATTTTTCTATTTTGGACCCTGGACTATGTGAGAATTGGGTGGGTCCCCGGGACAATGTGCACTCAGTTTTGCATATCAGGTGCAATGGCTCATGCCTGTAATCCCAGCACTTTGGGAGGGCGAGGCAAGAGGATTGCTTGAGCCCAAAAGTTCAAGACCAGTCTAAGCAGCATAGTAAGACCTCATCTCTACAAAATATTTTTTAAAAAATTAGCTAGATATGATGGCACATGCTTGTGGCCCCAGCTACTTTAGAGACTGAGGCAGAAGGATCGCCTGAGCCCAGGGGTCAAGGCTGGGGTAAGCTGTGAGCATGCACTATACTCCAGGAGACAGAGTGACTCCAAAAAGCGAAACAAAACAAGACATTTTTGCATATAGTTTCATGGTATTCAGATAATATCCTTGGAACTCACGCTGATAATCTCTGATTTGACAGTTTGCTGCATAAACTTTGCCTCAGTTTCTCTTTAATTTGCGAAGTATATAAAGATTCAGTATTTTTACTTTGCAAGTAACTTAAATGTTCAAATGGATTATGCATACATTTTATGTTTATAGAGAAAGAAAACCTTCTTAAATCTGGTCTTGCTGTAAAATGCTGCAGTAGCCATGTGTGATATTCCCTGTTGTGGAGTGGCAACGTGATGCAGTGAAAAGAGCAGGGACCTTGGCGATAGGCACAGTGGGGGGGACAGCTCTGCCACCTGCTGGCTCTGTGGCCACAGTCCAGCCACGTCCTGGGTCTTCAGCTACCAGATGCAAGTGAAATGTCTGCCGTGTAGAATCATCATGCATGTTCAATGAGCTCTTTTAAGCTAGAGTCCAACGCGTAGGGGGTTCTCAATGTAAGTGGCCATTATTGTTATTATTCTTATAATAGTTTTTAAATGTTCCTTTCAGAATATTTTGATCGATGCCTGTGTTTTAGACTCCGACTCAGGGCTCCTCCAACAGGTATGTTTTAAAAGAATGCTTGGTGTTGGTGATTATGAAAATTAATGATTTTGGGGTCAGACACAGTGGCTCACAACTGTAATTCTAGCACTTTGGGAGGCCGAGGCAGGAAGATTGCTTGAGTCTAGGAGTTTGAGACCAGTCTTGGCAACATAGAATGATTCCATCTCTACAAAAAATAAAAAACTTACCTGGGCATGGTGGTGCGTGCCTATAGTCCCAGCTTCTTGAGAAGCTGAGGAAGGAGGATCACCTGAACCATGAGCCATGATTAGACCACTGTAGCCTGGATGGCAGAGTGAGACTCTGACGCAAAAAAACAAAAAAATCTTTATGTCGATTACACAATGACATGATAATGATTTGGATATATTGACTTAGTAAAATATGTTATTAAAACTAATTTTATCTATTAATTTTTCTTTTTTTGGTGGAGGTACTAGAAGTGATGCCCGCAGGCTGAGCACAGTGGCTTAAGCCTGTACCCAACACTTTGGGAGAATTGTGGGAGAATTGCTTGAGCCTAGGAGTTCAAGACCAGCCTGGGCAATACCAGGAGACCTTGTCTCTATTTTTACTTCTTTTTTTTTTTATTGTAGAGATGAGGTCTTGCCAAGTTGTCCAGGCTGGTCTCAAGCCCCTGGTCTCGGGCAGTCCTCTTGCCTCAGCCTCCCAAAGTACTGGGATTACAGGCTTCAGCCACTGTGCCCAGGCTCTCTTTTTGTTTCTAAAAAATTAATTAAGATAAAATTTTAGGGCCAGGTGCTGTGGTTCATGCCTATAATCCTAGCACTTTGGGAGGCAGCAGTGAGAGGATTGCCTGAGCCCACAGGTTCGAGACCAGCCTGGGCAACATGGCAAGACTTTGACTCTACAATAAATAAAAAAATTAGCTGAATGTGGTGACATATACCTGTGATTTCAGCTACTTGGAAGACTGAGGGGGAAGGATCACCTGAGCCCAGCAGGTTGAGGATGACCATGAGCATGCTATTGCACTCCAGCCTGTGCTACAGAGTGAGACTCCTACTCAAAAAAAAAAAAAAAAAAGATAGATAAAGAGACTTGTATTCAGATTACATGAAGAACTCTTAAAACTGACAAATTCCAGCTAGTTGGAAGCCTGAAGTGTCGCCTGAGCCCAGCAGGTTGAGGCTGCTGTGGCTGTGATCGTGCCACTGCACTCTCTAGCCTGGGAGGACAGAGTGAAACTCCGACTTAAAAATTAAAAAAAATAAGCCGGGCTCGGTAGCTCAGCCTGTAATCCCGCACCTTGGGAGGCTGAGGTGAGTGGATTCTGAGCCTGTGGGTTCAAGACCCGCTGGGGCAACTTGGCGAGACCTCATCTCCACAATAAATCAAAAATTAGCTGGGAGTGGTAGTGCGCGCCTGTAGGTCCAGCTACTTGGAAGGCTGAGGCGGAAGGATTGCCGGAGCCCAGAGGGACGAGGCTGCGGTGGCCGGGAGCGGCCACTGCACTCCAGTCTGGGCGACAGAGTGAGACTCCAACTCAAAAATAAATAAATAAATAAATAATTTTAAAAAAGAAATAAAAATAAGCAAAGACATTTATTTTCTTTTCTTTTTTTGAGTTGGAGTCTCTTACTTTGTCACCCAGGCTGAAGTGCAGTGGTACACTCATGGCTACCTCAGCCTTGATCTGCTGGACTCAGGCCATCCTTTTGCCTCAACCTTCCAAATAGCTGGAACTACAGGCACATGCCACCACACCCGGCTAAGTTTTTGATTTATTGTAGAGACGAGGTCTCGCCAAGCTGCCCAGGCTGGTATTGAACCCATGGGCTCAGGCAGTCCTCTCACATTGGCCTCCCAAAGTGCTGGGATTACAGGCATAAGCCACCACGCCCAGCCAAAGACATTTCTCTAAAGAGTACCTACAAGTGGCCACTAAGCGTATGCAAAGATGCTCAATATTATTAGTGACTGGGGAATGCAAATCAGAGTTAACAGTGAGATGCCACTTCACTCCACTAAGATGGCTGTAGTAAAACAGTGATCTGATGGCCAGGCTCAGTGGCTCAGCCTATAATCCCAGCACTTTGGGAGGCTGAGGCGAGTGGATTGCATGAGCCTGCTGGCTCGAGACCAGCCCATGCAACTTGGTGAGATCTCATCTCTACAATAAGTAAATAAAAATTAGCCGGGCGTGGTAGCGCACGCCTGTAGTTCCGGCTACTTTGAAGGCTGAAGCAGAAGGATCACCAGAGCCCACCAGGTCGACGCTGGGTGGCCATGAGCATGCTACTGCACTCCAGCCTGGGCAACAGTGAGACTTCAACCCAAAAACAAAACAAAACAAAAGAATGAGCTGATAAGTGTCAGTGAGGATACAGAGAAGCTGGATCCCTCCTGCACTGCTGCTGTGAGTGTAAAATGGCATAGCCACTTTGGAAAACAGTTTGGAACTTCCTTGAAAACTTAAACACAGAATTGCTATGTGGCCCAGTAGTTCTACTCCTAGATATATACTCAAAAGAACTGTAACATATATCCGCACAGAAATTTATTCATGAATACATGAATATTCATAGCTATGTTATTCAAAACAGCCCCAAAGTGGAAGGAATCCCGTGTCCATTCACTGAAGAATGGATAAACAGATGGTGGTATATCCATACAATGGAATATTCTCCTTTAGAAGAAGGAATGAAGTGCTGATGCGTGCTACAGCATGGAGAAACCTGGAAAACATTATGTTAATGAAAAGAAGACCAGTCCAAAAGGCCACATTTTGTATGATTCTGTTTATATGAAATTTCCAAAATAGGGAAATCCATAGACAAAAAGCCAATTGGTCGTTGCTGGGGGTTGGGGAGAGATGAATGGGGAATGGCTGATCATGGGTACAGAGCTTCCCTCTGGAGGGAAGAGAATACTGGAATTAAGCCAGGCATGGTGGCTCACACCTCTCATCCCAGCACTTTGGGAGGCAGAGGTGAGAGGATTGCCTGAGTCCAGGGGTTCTAGACCAGCCTGGACAACTTGACGAGACCTCATCTCTGTAATAAATCCAAAAATTAGCTGGGCAAGGTGGCGCATGCCTGTGGTTCCAGCTACTTGGAAGGCTGAGGTGGAAAGATCTGTGAGCATGCCACTGCACTCCAGCCTGGAAGACAGAGGGAGACTCCTATTAAAAAACCAGACTGGACTTGGCGGCTTAGCCTGTAATCCCAGCACTTTGGGAGGTGAGGTGAGTGGATTGCTTGAGTCTGTGGGTTCAAGACCAGCCCGGACAACTTGGTGAGACCTTGTCTCTACAATAAATAAAAAATTAGCTGGGCATGGTAGCGCACACCTGTAGTTCCGGCTGCCTAGAAGGCTGAGGTGGAAGGATCGCAGGAGCCCAGCAGGTCAATGCTGGGGTGGCCGTGAGTGTGCCACTGCACTCTAGCCTGGACGACGGAGTGAGACTCCAACTCAAAAAACAAAAACAAACAAACAGAAAAACCAGATAGTACTGGTGAACTCTGAATCTACTAAAAACCATTGAATTAGACACATTAATAGGGTGAATTTTAGGACATGTTAGTATCTCAAAGCTGTTGGTTTTGAATTATAAAGAAAATAAGTGTGGTAAATAAAAATATATCAGTAGCAAACAAACAGAAGAAGGGGCATGCACTCCCATGCCACAGTCTTCAAAGGGTGGAAGGGTGTCAGTCAAGAGGGGAAAAATAAGATGTTTTGAGCATCCTGAGAGGTAGCAGGAAGGTTCTGGTCCTCACCTACTCTGGGAAAACATTCCCTTCTAATTTGCAGTGTCATATCCACCTCTCCTTTTGTGGACCAGGAGAATTACTGGTGAGAGAATTCTGTTTCTCTGGAAATGCAAGTAAATGCTTGTTTGACAGAGAGCCTTTTGTGTGTCTTGCAGGCTTGTGACATCACGGGAGGGCTGTACTTGAAGGTGCCTCAGATGCCTTCCCTTCTGCAGTATTTACTGGTAAGGAAACAGCAGCAGTGACCCTAATTAATGACTGGAGTAAATATGACCCTGTGTCCCGGGTGTGAATGGGAGCAAGATGACTGATACCAGTAATCGAAGAAAGGAGGTAATGGGGTGGCCTTGGAGTTTCGAAGCTGAGAATGGTTGGCTTCAGGTTATTTCTTCTCGTGATTTACATGAAAGTTCCTTTGTCTGTTTTTGTTTACAGTGGGTATTTCTTCCTGATCAAGATCAGAGATCCCAGTTAATCCTTCCACCCCCAATTCATGTCGACTACAGGGCAGCTTGCTTCTGTCATCGAAATCTCATTGAAATTGGCTATGTCTGTTCTGTGTGTTTGTCAAGTAAGTTCATGTTCCTGATTTTCCTTTTTTTCTGTGTTGGGCGGAAGATATTTTAACTATGTAGTTTTTAAACCTTGTTTTTGTATTTAATTTATAGTATTCTGCAATTTCAGCCCAATCTGCACTACATGCGAGTAAGTATCTTTGAGTTTGTGTGGGTGGCTCACACTTCAGTAATTCAGAGCATTAAAAAAGTTTTTCATTCTCTGTGTCATTTCAGGACAGCCTTTAAGATTTCTCTGCCTCCTGTACTGAAGGCCAAGAAAAAGAAACTGAAAGTGTCTGCATGAGGATAAAATACTTCCCCTATTTGTTAGAGCTAATAATAGAAATTATATGGCAGAATCTTTGTTGGGAAAGTGCTAAAAAAAAATATAGATATTTATAGGATAATGTTTAATGTTGTGAGTTTATTACAGGAAATATTTCCAAAACATTCTTCTCATCCTATGCTTCTGGGAGACTAATTCATTTGAGGAAGTTGTTCATTCTATGCAATATATCTAAAATATTCTGTGACTGATTTTTGTCCAGAAAGGGGAAGAAAAGCACACATTTGTGGCTTTTATTTTTTTTAACGAGATGATCATTTGTCAAAGTCAGCCTGTCATGACTCATTATTGGCTTTAGAACCTATTACCAAATTCAGCTCCTTACTGTGAAATGTATGGCATGAGAAATATGAACACAGCTTTGGAAAAAGTGGTTATTTGTGGAGTAATGGCTTAATCAGCATCTTACTTGATTGAACAGTTAACGTCAACAGTAGTCATGTAAATAAAACCTTTAATGTCCACATTGAGATTTAAGCTACTGATGTTAGCAGATACTTTTTTTGTCTGTTCTGAGTACATATTTGGAAAGTATCATCCCAATGATATTAGTTTGTCATTGAATAACTACAAAATCTTATTTTAAATGAGTAAAGAAAGCAGGTACAGAAATAGTTTTTTCAAAACCAGTTGTGGGAAGAGCTTATTCATGAACGCTGATGACAGGTTCTGAGGCAGAATGTACTGGGGAAAGTGGACTCATGTAAAGTGTTCCCAAATAGAATTCTTTCCCTTTTTAATGGGGAGAGACCCAACATGTATATTGGAAACTGTTCTTTAGAAGCTTTGGACTCAGTATTGAAAACCTGTACAAGTTCAAAAGAAAAATTATTTGTAATTTCAAAAATAAATTATTTTTCTATGTAATCATGAAATTATGAAAAGTCTTATGAGGTTCCAGCATCTATGTGTGTTGGAGGAGTTTAAGGAATAGTGAGTTAAATCAGAATTCAGACTTCGGCAGAAACAGGAGACTGCATAGGGCTGGGGTTTTTGTCCCCTCCTCCCATTCCTGTGGGACTGTGGCTGTCAAGGTACTTTGCCTGCCAGAGTTGAGCAAGGAGCCAGATTCTCATGACACCACCCCCTGTCATGCCCCAGCCTAAGTCACCATGCCCAAAGCACAGACAGACCATATGTGTACCGTCATTGGAGGAAGGGCCTCATGCCGTGCAGTCAGTCACTGCCCAGGGGTCTTTTGAGAGAACCACCAGCTTTCCAGTGCTTCCTTGTTCCTGAACAGCCCCTTCTGTTTCAGACAACTCTAGTTATTCAACAACTTTATATCTCGAACCAAGATACTTCATAGTTTATCTCACTACTCCCTGTAAGAATCGACTTCTTTCTCCCCCTGCAGTTGCAAGTGGTAGTAGTAATGATGCCACATTGCATGCCACCCCAATCATAGTATTGTGAGAACCAGTCGCAGGGTTAAGAGCACAGATTCTGGGGCCAGAATGCCTGGGCTGGAGTCTTGGCTCTGCCACTTTGTTAATTTACGTATCCTCTCTGTGCCTCAGTTTTTTCATCTGCAAGATGGAAATAATCACTTCTCTGAGGGCTTTTTGATTACCCTATTTTATTTTATTTAATTTTTTTTGAGTCAGTCTCACTCTGTCACCCAGGCTGGAGTGAAGTGGCTCATTCACAGCCACTGCAGTCTTGACCTGCTGGGCTCAGGCAATCCTTCCACCTCAGCCTTCCAAATAGTTGGAATTATAGGCATGTACCACTGCACCTGGCTGATTTTTTTGAATTATTGTAGAAATGAGATCTTGCCAAGTTGTCCAGGCTTGTCTTGAACCCATGGGCTCGGACAATCCTTTCACCTTGGCCTCCCAAAGTGCTGGGAATTATAGGCTTGAACCACTGCACTCAGCGACCACCCCATTTTATTTTATTTTATTTTTTTGATTTGGAGTCTCACTCTGTCACCCAGACTGGAGTGCAGTGGCTGCTCCCGGCCACCGCAGCCTC
>NW_007247051.1:285285-288403 GCF_000164805.1 Carlito syrichta | reverse complement strand
TAGCTGGAATTACAGGCGTGCGCTACCACGCCCGGCTAATTTTTTGATTTATTGTAGAGATGAGGTCTCACCAAGTTGCCCAAGTGGGTCTAGAACTTGCGGGCTCAGGCAATCCACTCACCTCAGCCTTCCAAAGGCGCGGGATTACAGGCTGAGCGACCGAGCCCGGCTGACCACCCCATTTTAAAATGTAGCTCTTTGGCCGGTGTGAGATGCCATGGAGGGAGGAATAGAAACAGCCATGGTGACTTATTCATACAAATGTTTTATTTCGGGAGAATGGACCTCAGGCTTGACAACTTGACTGTACCAACTTCATTTGTAGATTAATTCCTCTAAAGACAGATGGGAAATAACAGAAATATTTAAGTGTTTGACAACTTCCCTCTTAGTAATGTTCTCTTGGGCTTTATTCCCAGATATCAAGAGAGAGAGAAACACTTTCTAGTTTCCCAGAGAGGAGCTGAGGCATTGGGAAAATTTCATGCCAGTGTTTCAACTGCAGCAACCTGCAGTTTTGCAAGAGTATAAGAAACAAGATATTGCCCTGTGTAAGGTCCTCTCAGAGCCTCAACTTTCAGAATCCTCTCATAATGTTAGGTTTGCTAATCAATTAATATATAACTGAACATTAACAGTAACAATGGTGACCAGGCATGGAGGCTCATAGCTGTAATGCCAGCGTTTTGAGATCACTTTAGTTAGCCTAGGAGTTCAAGACCAGCTTGGGTAACATAGTAAGACTCCTGTCTCTATTTAAAAAAAAAAAAAGATTGGGCTTGGTGGCTCAGCCTGTAATCCCAGCACTTTGGGAGGCCAAGGCGAGTGAATTGCCTGAGCCCACGGTTCAAGACCAGCCTGGGCAACTTGGCGAGACCTCTTCTCTACACTAAATCAAAAAATTAGCTCAGTGTGGTAGTGTGTACCTATAGTTTCGACTACTTGGAAGGCTGAGGCAGAAGAATCGCAGAGCCCAGCAGGTTGACGCTGGAATGGCCATGAGTGCCACTGCACTCCACCTGGGCAATGGAGTGAGACTCCAACTCAAAAAAAAAAACCTGGGCGTGGTGACTTGAGACTGTAATCCCAGCACTCTGGGAGGACGAGGCTAGCGGATTGCCTGAGCCCACAGGTTTGAGACCAGCCTGGGCAACATGGTGAAACCTTGTTTCTATAGTAAACCAAAAAATTAGCTAGACATGGTAGCGCCTGTATTTCCAGCTACTTGGAAGGCTGGGGCAGAAGGATCGCCAGAGCCCAGCAGGTCGACATTGGGGTGGCCGTGAGCGTGCCTCTGTACAGTGCAGACCTTGTCTCAAAAAAAAGGTTATAATGGCAAACATTTACTTGGTATTTACTGTTTGTCAGCCACAATGCTAGACACCATACTTACATTCTGTCGACTGAAGGACACATCATTCCTCTGATGGCTATCAAAATGAGTTAACATTAATTGAGTGCTTACTGTATGCCAGGCTTCGGTCTAACCTCACTAGAGATTACCTCATCGAATTCTCACACAATCCTATGAGGGAAGAACTATTACCCTCTCCTTTTTATAGAAGAGGAAATCAAAGCCTAGAGATGTTATGGGACTCCCCCAAGGTCACTTAAAAGAGAATATCTGTGGAGGGGATCCCACACCAGGCAGCACTCTCAGTCCCCAGACTATAACAACAACAGGAAATGCTTTGAGGGTATTGGCATAGAAAAAAAATTTTTTTCCAGGCACAATTCTGATACTTTCACCTCTGTCCTGTTGCTGGGCAAAACTTGTATGCTCTTTGATAGGATCTGCTTTCAGAGTGCTGAGAGCTCTGTGTGGAGGAGAAAACCCTTCGAGGGTAAGGAATGGTAATAAAACAATTCAACAGCGTCTCTTAAGTACAGCACTGCAGCCTCTTACCATTTTTGTCTCCCCCCCCCAAAAAAAAAAAAAAAATCCCATAAAATTCAAGTTAGTTTTGTATAGAAGTCAGTACCTATAGGCTTGCCGTTGCAGCATGACTGCATTAACTCTAGGGCGAGAGGAAACTCCAGTTTCTGAGCCGGGAATGGACTCGTACTTTTTCATGATCCTGTTCTTCTTTCTTTTTTAAGATTTTATTGTAGAGATGAGGGCTCGCCATGTTGGCTAGGCTGGCCTCGAACTCCTGAGCTCAGGCAGGCCTCTCGCCTCCGCCTCCCAAAGTGCTGGGATTTCAGGCATGAGCTACCACATCCCGCCGATCCTTTTCAGAAGCAGAAAGCAGAGCAGCCAAACACGCTCCAGGCCTTGCGGGCGGGGCCGGGATGCTCCACCCAGCCTTCTCGCGGGCCTTCTTGCCGCTAGACCAATCACAAGGCGCGCTTCCCCCGGTCGGCTGATGATTGGTGGTTGCCACAGCTCCGGGCGTTCGCGTGACAAGATGGCGGCGGCCGGACCGCGGCGGTCGCGTCTTGGGGTTTGGGCAGGTCCAGAATCCTAAGGCGGGTGCGGTTCGGCCGTGCCAGGCCCGCGAGGCTGAAGGCATGGGCTGTCCGCCGCCAGCCGCTTTCCTTTTGGGGCTCCTCCTTCTGCAGGGCGTCCTGAGGCCGCTGTGGGGAGACTTGGGTGTGTACGACGGGTCAGGGGCCTGCAGGGGCCGGGGCTGAGGGGACCAGGCGTTTAAAGGCCCAGACTCGGGACTCCCGGGAACTCCGAAGTTACGACCGCCAGAGAACGCCGCCCTGCACCCCTTGGGCAATGATTCAACTGTTAACGTGTCCCCTTTCTTCCCACCTAGTTTTCCTCCCTCCTTTCATCCGAATGTCCAGCCCGGCGGTCAGCGCGTCCTTGGTCGGAAGCTCCGAGGATGTGGCCGTGTCCCTGGCCCTGCTGCAGGACGAGGCGGGTAAAGAGTCTGGCCCTTCTTGTGGGGAGGGCAGGAGCTGGGCCAGATCCAGGTCGCTCTGGGAGTCTGGCAGGGTGGCCTTCTGTGGGCCCCTGCCTCTTTCTTCTGCAAAGTCTGGATGCCGGAGATCCTGTCGACCATAGAGGACTGATGGACTGCTTCGGTCAAAGAAGGCTTGAAATAATGATGACTGGCATCTGCCATTATCCCCATGCATCATCTCACTTTCCTAATAAAGACTAATA
>NW_007247051.1:277059-284954 GCF_000164805.1 Carlito syrichta | reverse complement strand
CTCCAGTCTGGGCGACAAGAGTGAGACTCCAACTCAAAACAACAACAACAACAACAACAACAAAAAACCCAGTAATATCTTTTCATCCCATTTGACCAGTGAAGAAACTGAAGTTCAGAGAACTTGTCACTTGCCCAATATCTCACAACCTGTAAAGGGCCCAATCTTGTGAAGGGATTCCATCGTAGGCAGTCTGACTCAACCGTAGACCCCCTTAGCTGCGGGGCTTTACTGCCTTAAATTATTTTTATTTTTTATTTTTTTTGAGTTGGGGACTCACTCTGTCGCCCAGGCTGGAGTGCAGGGGCACGCTCACGGCTACCACAACCTTGACCCGCTGGGCTCAGGTGATCCTTCCCCTCATTCTTCTAAGTAGCTGGAACTACAGGCATGTGCCACCATACCCAGCTAATTTTTTGGTTTACTGTAGAGATGAGGTCTCACTAAGTTGCCCGGGCTGGTCTCGAACCCGTGGGCTCAGGCATTCCTTTCACCTTGGCCTCCCAAAGTGCTGGGATTATAGGCATGAGCCACCACGCCCAGCTAATTCTTTTTTTTTTAAAGTCAGTCTCACTCTGTCGCCCAGGCTGGAGGACAGTGGCACGCACACAGCCACCGCAGCCTGGACCTGCTGGACTTAGGCGATCCTTCTGCCTTAACCTTCCAAGTAGCTGGAACTAAAGGCATGCACCATCAAGCCCAGCTAATTTTTCTTGATTTTATTGTAGAGATGAGATCTCACTAAGTTGCCCAGGCTGGTCTCAAACCCATGGCCTCAGGCAATCCTCTAAAAGTGCTGGGATTATAAGCATGGGCCACTGTACCTGGCCTACTGCCCTAAATTCTAATCTTTTCTCCCTTAGGAGTCTTGCCAGTTCCAACTTGTGGAGTGCTAGTCAATGAGACAGAAGACTGGAGTGTGACTGTGACCTCCACTGCGGTAAGATCAGAAGCAAAACCTTCTCTGTAGAAGCCTACGTCTAGGGTTTCTGCAATGCTGTCTTGATGTGACAAGGTATTGCTTTCTCTGCGCTCAGGACTATCATGAAATTGTGGGCTGTTGTATCTGGTAGACACTCATCTAGTCCAGGGGCTCTAGGGTTAGGGATTCTTGGATGTATTTCACAGAGTCTGCTTCCTGTGACATTGTTTGTAAAGTTCTATGTGTGTGTGCATTTTTCTGATGAGAGGTTCACCAGCTTCTGTCAGATTATCAAAAGGGACTGCGACTCAAAAAGCTTCATAACGCTGACCTTTCCCAACTCTGAGCTTATATGTAAGAGGACTCAAACCTGGAGAGATTAAATATCTTCTATTTAATATATGTTTATTGAGTACTTTGTATGTGCCAGACATCAACTCTGGAGATCAAAGGATGAGAAAGACCAGCTCTGCTTGTATGCCAGGAGTGAACATTTACTTGTCCAAAGCTATTCTGAGATCAACTGAGGATTTTTTTCATTAACTGTTTTATTTACTCTTCTTTGGATAGGATGATAAACTGAAAAGGTGCTAGATAAACGGAGCTAATTTATCAGACCTATGCTTAGCTTTCGTTGAGTATCCAAAAGCTGTTTGCTTCTATGTTAAATGAAGGAGTAAGAATCAGGGCTTGCGTATTACTGTAGGTTTATGGAGTGGAATTGACGAGAACTCTGTATCTTTATAATGGATTTTCCCCAATTTATAACCTGCACTGAAGTAAATGTGTACTTTTATTGTGTTTTTCATAATGTATTCTTATAGATGCTATTTTGAGTCACTTGAAAAATACAGCATTTTCTTTCAGAATGTGTTGGAAGTAACAGTAAGGTGGAAGGGGCTGGAGTCGTGTTCTTCTAATGAGACAGATTCCTTCTCAGAGTCCCCCTGCATCATTCAGACGCTTCTGGTTTCAGCATCTCACAATTCATCCTGTTTAGCACATCTACTCATTCAGGTGGAAATTTACGCAAACTCATCTCTGACCCATAATGCCTCAGGCAAGTGACGTCTTCAGTTGTCAAAGTGTTCATGTCAAATTTAACTGTTTGATTATAAGTGCATGCCATGTAGTTTGAAAAGTGCACTTAACCTTACTCTTGAGTTTGTCTTGCCTTCCTAAACTTCTTTTTCCTATTTATTTATATTTTTGTGTTAGGGTCTCACTCTGTTACCTAGGGTGGAGTGCAGTGGCATCATCAGTCTTAACCTTCTGGGCTCAGGAGATTCTTTTGCCTCAGTCTCCCGACTAGCTGGAACTGCAGGCATACACCACCATGCCCGGCTTATTTTTGGGGTTTTTACAGAGGCAGGTCTTGCTGTGTTGCCCAGGCTGGTCTCTATTATGTGATAGAGCAGTCCTGGGCTCAAGCAATCCTCCAGCCTTGGCCTCCCAAAGTTCTGGGATTACGGGTGTGAACCACCATGCCCGGCCTTATTTTTCTTTTGTTTAGTTTTCTTATTTAAAAACTTTTCATTTTGTAGTATTTTATTTAACTAGGATTTATTTTATCTTACTCTACTGTTTGTATCTTTGAAACCACCTTAAATCTTACTTTGGAGAAGATGAAATTTGTTTCCATGCCTTGATTCTCCTTATTCCAGCTTAAGAAAAGGAAAAAAAGCCAGGCATGGTGGCTCAAGCATTTAATCCCAGCACTTTGGGAGACTGAGGCAAGAGGATTGCCTGAGCCTAGGGCTTCGAGATCAGCCTGGGCAACTTGGTGAGACCTCGTCTCTACAATAAATCAAAAATCAGCTGGGCGTGGTGGCGCCCACTTGTAGTTCCAGCTACTTGGAAGACTGAGGCAGAAGGCTCTCCTGAGCCCAGCAGGTTGAGACTGTGGTGGCCATAAGCACACCACTGCACTTCAACCTGAGCGACAGAGTGAGACTATGACTCAAAAAAAAAAAAGAAAGAAAAAGGAAAAAAAGAGGAAAGGAAAGACTTACGAAGAATTGTGTAGAAAGAGCAGATTTTCTTTTCTTTTTTTTTTTTTTGAGTTGGAGTCTCACTGCTGCCGGCCACTGCAGACTCGACCTGCTGGGCTCTGGTGATCCTTCTGCCTCAGCATTCCAAGTAGCTGGAACTACAGGCACACGCTACCACGCCCGGCTAATTTTTTTTTTTTTTACTGTAGAGATGAGGTCTCTCCAAGTTGCCCTGGTGGGTCTTGAACATGTGGGCTCAGGCAATTCACTCACCTCTGCCTCCCAAAGTAGGGGATTACAGGCTGAGCCACCGAGCCCGGCCGAGGCAGATTTTCAATTAATGCTTTTGACTTCCAACTCTCCTCCTTAAAGTTAGCTTTTTAACTTATGCTCATAGAAGTATGTATTCCCTTTAAAACTGATGTACGTTTATCACATAATTTGTGATTCTATACTGTAAAAAATATATAATTCAGATATTGTTCCCTATGAGCATGTGTAGGTTCACCTCTTTCTTTTTTTTTGAGTTGGAGTCTCACTCTGCTGCCCAGGCTGGAGTGCAGTGCACTCATGGCCACCACACCCTGCCGGGCTCAGGTGATCCTTCCACCTCAACCTTCCAAGTAGCTGGAACTACAGGCACACACCACCAAACCTGGCTAATTTTTCTTAATTTATTGTAGAGATGAGGTCTCACCAAGGCTGGTCTTGAACCTGCGAGTTCAGGCAATCCTCTTGCCTCGGCCTCCCAAAGTGCTGGGATTATAGGCTTGAGCCACCGCCAGGCCTCACCTCATTCTTTTAAATAACTGCATAGTATCCGTTGTGTGGCTAGACCTTTGTTTATTTAATCCGTCTCTTGCTAAAAGGGAATTTACATCATTTTCTGCTTTGATACTGCCGAACTATAGCAAATATTATGCACATGCTCCTGCTTCTTTGAACATGAGAAAACGGTTTTACATTATTCTCCCTCTCACATAACGTTAGTGTCCTAAAAGCAAAAGAGATTCCAACTAGATGTGCCAGTGTTGAAGGGTCTGCTGTAATAAGTACCACCACTATGTTCCCTGTCCCCTGCAGAAAACTCTGGTGCCTTTTGCCTTTATTGGTCACGTGGGCTGGGGTAGAAGTGTTCTTTAGTAGCAAAGATCTGTCACTTGGAGGTTCTTGCACTGCTTCTCTCATCACATCCCTTAACTGGATGGTCCTCCTTGCTCTTCTGGAAGTTTAGGAAGAAGAGATGTGAGAATGATAGTGTCATTCAGCAGACTACCGTGCCCTTAGTGTACTTGTATAGAAATTTCTCCAAGATAAATTGTTCAGTGAAAAAAGCAAGTACAAATGGGTTCATATATTAATAGCATGGTATCTTTTGTCAGAAAGGAGCCAGAAATCAAAACGTGTATTTGCAGCTGGGCTCAGTGGCTCACACCTGTAATCCCAGCACTTTGGGAGGCCAAGGCGGAAGGATTGCTTGAGCCCAGGAGTTCAAGACCAGCTTAGGTAACATAGTAAGACCTCATCTCTACAAAAAAAAAAAAAAAAAAAATTAGCCAGACACGGTTGTATGTGCCTGTAGTCCCAGAACTATTTGGGAGACTGAGGAGGAAGGATCGCCTGGGCCCACCAGGAGGTCAAGGCTGCAGTAAGCCATGAACCTGCCACTGCACTCCATCCTGGGTGACAGAGTGGGACTTTGCCTCAAAAAAAAAAAAAAAAAAAAAAAGCTTGAGTATTTTTAGGTAATACAGAATGTCCTCAATAGGAAATTGAGAGTTTTTGCAGATTGGTAATTGAGATGTCCATTCTGACCCCATGAAGGTATGAAAAATTTTGCGCCCACTCAGAAAGAGATCAAAACTAGAAAATGGATGGAAATGGATGGAAGGACAGGAGATATGTGGTATACTTAGGAGCAACAAAGCTAGCAAATGACATATAGATAGATTATGCAAGCATCTGTCTATTAACTGTTTCCCTTGTCTCCATTCATATTACCCCCAGGCATATCACCTTTCTTGAATTACTCCATCCTCTCCTGAGCTGGTTTCTCCGCCTCTGCCTTTTTCCCATTCGCATCCCCTGCCTTCTCCCTTGCGACCAAATTGCTCCATCTGTCTGTCTGCCCCCTCTGTCTTCTTATAGCTCTTCAGCAGCCCTCTCACCTGGACAGACTATGTTTCCAGCTCAGCGCACAGTCTCTCTCTGCCAGGCAAGTCTTCCTGACCCCACAGCCTAAGCCTAGTACTTTCCATGGGTTCCCTTGACAGATCTGTTTTGGTGTCTTCCTGTTATGGTCCCATGGTCTCATTACCTGGCTTTTCTTCCTGTGGGGGGAGGCTGCTGTGTTTCAGCGTAGCCCCCGTGCATAACCCAGCCCCCTCCACTCTAGTGATAATCCATGTCTGTCTCACCTGCACTGTTGGGTGCAGCATCCGTGAGCCACGTGTGGCCACTTGAAAGGGGTAAGTCTCAGCCAGGCACAGTGGCTCATGCCTGTAATCACAGCACTTTGGGTAGCAGAGGTGAGAGGATTGCCTGAGCCCACGAGTTCGAGACCAGCCTGGGCAATATGGTGAGACCTCGTCTCTACAAGAAATAAAAAAATTAGGCTGGGCTTGGTTACTCATCCTGTAATCCCATCACTTTGGGAGGCCGAGGTGAGTGAATTACCTGAGTCTGCGGGTTTGAGACGAGTCCAGGCAACTTGGCGAGACCTCATCTCTACAATAAATAAAAAATTAACTGGGTGTGGTAGCGCATGCCTGTAGTTCTGGCTACTTGGAATGCTGAGGCAGAAGGATCACCAGAGCCCAGCAGGTCGATGCTGGGGTAGCTATGAGTATGCCACTGAATTCCAGCCTGGGCTACGGAGTAAGACTCCAACTCAAAAAAAAAAAAAAAAACAGTTGGGTGTGTTGGCGCACTCCTGTAGTTCCAGCTACTTGGAAGGATCACCTGAGCCCAGCAGGTTGAGGCTGCTGTGGCCGTGAGTGTGCCACTGCACTCCAACCTGGGTGACAGAGTGAGACTCTGACTCAAAAAAAAAAAGAAAAGAAAAGAAAAGGGGGTGAGTCTCAATTGAGATGTGCCATAATTGCCAAATAGCCACCTGTTTTTGCGGACTTACTATGAGACAAAGAATGTAAACTAGCTCATTAATAAACTACATGGATTGCCTATTGAAATGATATTATTTTTATATATTGGCTTAAGTAAAATACATTATTAATTTCACCTGTTTTTTTTCCTCTTAAAGTGGCTGCTAGGCAATGTAAAATTATTATACATATAAGCTGGGCGTGGTGGCATGTACCTGTAGTCCTAGCTATTTGAGAGGCTGAGGCAGGAGGATACCTTGAGCCCCAGAATTTGAGGTTGTAGTGAGCTATGATTGTTCCACTGCACTCAGCCTGGATGACAAAGCAAGACCCTGCCTCTAAAAAAAGAAAAAAATAAGTAAATAGCAGATGCAGTGAGACTGAAAAGGAGATGTGCTGAGAATGGGAAAAATTGTTGGTGTGGTGAGGGGAGCTCCGACTCTAGCTGGGATGCTTATTTCAGGCCTTTTTTAAGGGGATGACCTTTCAGCTGAGGAACTGAGGAGAAAGTGGAGGGGAAAAGGGGTTCAGGGGCTCTCCAAGACCAGTATATGCAGAGGCCAGGAACTGGGTGTGCAAGATACGCATGGAGCTAGAGTGTAGAGAGCAAGGGTGGGGAGCCTGGACAGGGAGGTGGGCAGATCACAGGGTGCCGCGGTGGGGTGGGGGCATGGGAAACCAAGGGACTGGTTTTAGCAGAAGAGCGATGTGGTTTATTATATTTTCTAGAAAGATCCCTACAGTTGCATGTGGAGAATGGGCTGGAGGGGTCTAAATCCTAGGAGGGGATGTCCCAGCTTTGCGATAGGCGGGCTTTTCTTATTGGCTGCAGGGAGGTGGCGTATTGCAAGCTAAAATTGCTTCAGCATTCTCCCCCACACACTAAAAACAAAATCATGATGTGAAGGTCTAGATTTAATAGGACGTGGGGTCGAGCATGTAGCATAATTAATTTATCTTGTGATTGGATGGATTCCAGATAAGCAGTCTAAAAATGTTACCATGGCTTCAGTTTTATCTACTAAAAAGAGGTAATGAATTTGACGAAGCATGCTCTTAATGTCAGGATGTGTTATGAAAGGATCGCTCCGTGTATCAAAAAATAAGATCAGTATGTTTATCTTAACTTGTAACTTTTAGCCAATAATTTTTGAGATCAACTGTGATGTTTTCGGTTCATGATAACTAGTGTTTTCTTATAATTGAGTTTTCGCTGGAATAGTACATGGGGCCTTGGATATATTTCGTGTATAGCTCATTTCACTGATTCCTTAATGCGGAATATTTGTTGATGGTGCTTTATAGAACAAGATGATTCAGCTTTCTTTTGAATATCAAACATGTGACAATGCTTTTTCAGAGTATTTCACAGCTGCACTTGTCTGTTGTATGTACTTTTCAGAGAACGTGACTGTCATTCCTAATCAGGTTTATCAGCCCCTTGGTACTTGTCCTTGTAATTTAACAGCTGGGACCTGTGACATTCGCTGCTGCTGTGACCAGGTATGTTCTTTCAGTTCACTGGCCTTAGCAACTCTGCTGCCTGATAGCATGTGGAAGGCATCAGTTATTCCCATCAACTGCTTTTTAGCAGATGGTCTCCAAAATGGAGATTCTACTTTCTGTTGCAAATTGTTTTCAGATTGAGGATTTTCTTATCTAGCATTTCAGCCTAGTTTTTGAAAGAAAAAAAAAATATCCCTTTGAATAAGGTCGGGATTGTGAAGATCATACTAAGAGGATGGTTTTAATCTTATTATTATTATTATTATTATTTTTGAGTTGGAGTCTCACTCTGCCCCCCAGACTGTAGTGCAGTGGCCGCTCCCGGCCACCGCAGCCTCGACCTGCTGGGCTCTGGCGATCCTTCCGCCTCAG
>NW_007247051.1:261333-276876 GCF_000164805.1 Carlito syrichta | reverse complement strand
TCTCGCCGCCCAGGCGGGTCTCGAACCCGCGGGCTCAGGCAATCCACTCACCTCAGCCTCCCAAAGGCGCGGGATTACAGGCTGAGCCACCCAGCCCGGCTGATTTTAATCTTATTTATTTAGAAGTCTTTAAGAAAATATAAAAAAGAAAACCTTTTTCATGATTTTTAGTCAATTTACAGAGTTGTATAGCCATCACCACAATCTAATTTTAGAACATTTTCACTTCCCCAGAAAGAAATCTTGTGCCTTTTTTCTGTCACTCCCATTCCCATCCCTCATGCAAGGCCGCCACTAACCCACAGCTGTCTCCATGAACTTGCCTGTTCTGGACGTTGCACAGACGTGGACTCATACAGTGTGTGATCTTCAGAGACTTTCTTCTTTCACTTAGCATAGTGCTTTTAAGGTTCATTCACATTATAACATACATCACTGCTTCATTCCTTTTTAATGGCTGTATCATATTCTCTTGTATGGACAGATCACATATTTCTCATCCATTTATCAGTTATAGACATTAGGGTTGTTTCCATTTTTGGGCTATTGTGAATAATGCTGCTATGAACTTCTGTGTACGTGGCAGATGTATGTTTCCATTTTTCTTAGATATATATCTAGAAGTGGAGTTGCTAGGTTATATTGTTACTGTATGTTTAGCCTTTTGAGGGGACTGCCTTCCAAAGCAGCGACATCATTTTACATTCCCATGATCAATGTATGTGAGACCAGACTTGGTGACTCATGCCTGTAATCTCAGCACTTTGAGAGGCTAAGGCAAGAGGATTTCCTGAGCCCAGGAGTTCGAGACCAGTCTGGGCAACTTGATGGAACCTCGTCTCTACAGTAAATCAAAAAATTAGCTAGGCATAGTGGTGTGGGCCTATAGTTCCAGCTACTTGGGAGGCTGAGGCAGAAGAATCGCCTAAGCCCAGCAGGTTGAGGCTGCAGTGGCCGTGAGTGTGCCATTGTACAGCAGCCTGGGCGCCAGAGTAAGACTCCAACTCAAAAACAAACAAAAAAACCAAGTATGTGGGTTCCAGTTTCCCTATATCCTCACTAGCACTTGTTATTATTTGTCTGTTTGATTATAGTCTTGCTAGTAGGTGTGGACTGATATTTCATTGTGATACTGCTTTGTATTTCTCTATGACAGGTGACATTGAAGATCTTTTCATGTGCTTATTGGGTATTTGTATATCTTCTTTGGAGGAATGTCTGTTTAGACCCTTTGCCTATTTTTTGAATTGGGTTCTTTGTTAAATTTTTTTTTTTTTGAGTCGGAGTCTCACTCTGTCACCTAGGCTGTAGTTCAGTGGCACCCTTACTGCCATTGCAGCCTCAACCAGCTGGGCTCAGGTGATCCTTCTGCCTCAGCCTTCTAAGTTGCGGAACTGCAGGCAGGCACGTGCCACCACACACCTGGCTAATCTTTTTTATTTATTGTAGAGATGAGATCTCGCCAGGTTTCCTAGGCTGGTCTTGAACCTGTGGACTCAGTCCTTCCTCTCACTTTGGCCTCCCAAAGTGCTAGGGTTATAGACGTGAACCACCGCGTCTGGCCTTCTTCATTAAATTTTAAGAGTTCGTTATACATTCTGGATTCTAGTCCCTTATCAGATACAAAGGGAATCCCCCCCACTGCCAAAAAAAGAGAATTATCTTTTGGAAATACTGGCTTGTCCTTGTAGTACAGGCTTTCTCCATGAGGTAAGTATTCTAGGAACCCATCTCTGTCAATGTACCAGTTAGCATTGTAAGAGGCTGCATTTGGCTTCAGTGAATTTTTTCTGGAAATTCTTTCAATGCATTTACCCATTTCATGATGAGTGATTTATGAGGGTACCGGCCCACACCATGCTGAGTGTTCAGCAGTGTTTGACCAAAAACAGCATGACTTCCAACCCCCACCCTCCCTGAATACCTGATCTCGCCCTGAGCAACATTTTTTTTCGAGTTGGAGTCTCCCTTTGTCGTCCAGCCTGGAGGACAGTGGCACACTCATGGCCACCGCGACTCGACCTGCTGGGCTCAGGCAATCCTTCCATCTCAGCCTTCCAAGTAGCTGGAACTACAGGCACATACCACCACACCCGGCTAATTTTTTGATTTATTGTAGTGATGAGGGCTCACCACATTGTCCATGTTTGTCTCAAACCTGTATACTCAGGCAATCCTCTCATCTCGGCCTCCCAAAGTACTGAGATTATAGGTGTGAGCCACTGTACCTGGCCTTTGATCAACTTTTAAAAAATTTCCCTGGATGAAAAAACCCTCAAAGAGAAACATTTTGCCTACGTGGAAGAGGTGAAACAAAAAATGGCAGAAGCAATAAAAGGCAACAACATTGATGAGTTCAAAAACCGTTTTGAGCAGGTGGAAAAAGCATCTCAATAGGTGTATTGTATCAAATGTGATGCCAGTAGCATGGGATGTAGTTGTTGGTGAGTTCTTGGCTCGTGCAGGAAGGAAGGCTTAAAGTACAGTTTATTAGAGAGAAAAGAAAAAGAAATGGCATGTTCAAGAGAGAACATGGGCAGCCTTAAGGGAAAGGGCACATTCCTTTCTGTTAATGGAGGGCTTTATATATTTCCAAAATGATGGTTAAGCAACCTGTTTGTAAGCTAAGCTTTGATTACAGGTATTGATTCTTATTGTTTTACTTCTAAGTTTTGTGTGTCATGAGGAACTTTTGGGATAATAGGACAGTTGTTCCTTAATTATATTTTCTCTTAGTGCTCCGTGCCTCAGTGTCCTGGTAACTCCCTACTGTCCTGTTCTAGGTCTTTGTAGCTAGCCATCCCATCTTCCAAGGTCAGGCCTAAGTTTTGGTCAGTGTATAGTTTAAAAGAGTTATGCCCCATAAGACAATGCCCTGGTTCCTGACCCTCTGACTTTCTTTTTTTTTTTTGAGTTGGAGTCTCACTCTGTCGCCCAGGCTGGAGTACGGTGGTACACTCACAGCCACCACAGACTTGACCTGCTGGGCTCAGGCGGTCCTTCCACCTCAGCATTCCAAGTAGCTGGAACCACAGGTGTGTACCACCACACCTGGCTGATTTTTATTTATTTTATTTTATCCAAGCCTGCTTGTGAGAAACTCACTGTCTATATCTAAGCTATGCTGGCTGTCCTACCTCAAAATAGAGAGTACTTTGAAGTTGCCTTAATTTTAAACATATAAGAATAAATACACAAATTATACCATTTTTAAATACATAGATTCCATTCTTTTTGGGGTCCTCACCATTTATGATTTACAAAAAATTTCTCTGGCCAGGTGCGGCGGCTCAGCCTGTAATCCCAGCACTTTGGGAGGCTGAGGTAAGAGGATTGCCTGAGCCCAGGGATTTGAGACCAGCCTGGGCGACTTGGTGAGACCGTGTCTCTGCAATAAATCATAAAAACTAGACAGGCGTGGTAGCGTGCGTCTGTAGTTCTAGCTGCTTGGAAGACTGAGGCTAAGGATCGCCTGAGCCCAGCAGGTCGAGTCTGGGTGACCGTGAGTGTGCCACTCACTCCAGTCTGGATGACAGAGTGAGACTCCAACTAAAAAAAAAAAATTATTTTTCCTATTGTGTAGGTTTTCTACTTTATTGCTGTTGTTCCCTGAAGCACAAAAGTTTTTAATTTGGTGAAGTCCAATTTACATAATACTTTTCTTTCTTTTGTTACTTGCATTTCTGGTGTCATATCTCAGAAACTATTGCCTAATCCCAGGTCAACTAAATATTTTTCATTCTTTTTTTTTTTTTTTTGAGTTGGAGTCTCACTCTGTCGCCCTGACTGGAGTACAGTGGTACACTCACGGCCACCACAGCCTTGACCTGCTGGGCTCAGGCGATCCTTCCACCTCAGCATTCCAAGTAGCTGGAACCACAGGTGTGTGCCACCACACCTGGCTACTTTTTATTTATTTTATTTTATTTATTTATTTATTGTAGAGACGAGATCTCGCCAAGTTGCCCAGACTAATCTTGAACCCCTGGGCTTAGGCAATCCTCTCAATTCTGCCTCCCAAAGTGCTGGGATTACAGGTGTGAGCCACCATACCTGGCTATGTTTTTTATTCTTATTCAGCTATAGGAGGAATGAGAAATGCAAAGGAGCACACTAACTAGTACTCAAGTCACTCCCTTTTTTGGATGATGCAGTTATGTGTAGTTGAGTTTTTTCCTCCCCTACTGGGGGAATGCAGATTCATTTTTTATTTTTATTTTTTATTTTTGAGTTTGAGTCTCACTCTGTCGCCCAGGCTGGAGTGCAGTGGCATGCTCACAGCCACCGCAACCTTGACCTGCTGAGCTCAGGCGATCTTTCCACCTCGGCCTCCCAAAGTGCTGGGTCAGATTCGTTTTGAAACCACTTTATGGAGGTATGCCTGACATACAGAAAGCTGTAGATATTTAAGGTACACAATGTGTTGTGTTTGGAGATAAGCACACGCCATGAGCGCATCATCACAATCAATACCACACACTTATCCGTCACTTTCAAGGGGTTCCTTCCACCTCGGTGGTTTTTGGTTATTGATTTTTTTTCCTTTTATGGAAAAAACACTTAACATAAATCTACCCTCTTAGTACACTAAGTGTTAAGTACTCTATCATGCTTGGTTTTGCAAAACAGAAAAGGAAAGCTTAGGGTCTGCATTACTATTATAACTTTACTAACAATTATACTTATAGCAACAGTTATACTGAATTAAAAAATAAAGCATATCATAAATCTGGTTCAGGTATCAATAGGGATGTCAAAATGGTATTCTCCTTCTCTTTCTTCCAGACCACATCATTTTTCCCTGTTTCTAACTCCCTGTTTTGTTTACTGGACCACGTACTCCGCACCAGCCACTGGCATTCTTGAGTATTCTGGATCAGTGACATCTTTAGATAACCGCACCTCAGCCCTTTATGCACGATCAATTTTTAATTTGAATTACTCTTGTTTCAAACAATAGATCACTTACTTTTCTGCCTCCAATAAACAAAAGATCCAGGACATAATTTAACTCGTAGCTCTCTGGCTTCTTTGTGAACTAAGGAAACAATTCGAGTCACTTCTTGATGACATTAATTGGGTCATGTTATACAGTAAGGGCCTCGAGGATTCTTGAGGAATGTGGGCTGTTCACCCCCACTCTAAATGCCCGTTGACTTTTGTGGCCTAGGGGCTAGAAGGTGATGACAACGGAAAAGAAACGTGGTTTTCGTGTCTGGGATCTATTCAGTACTGTCTTCTCCTCCTATTGTTTGCTGAGGATATCTTAGGTCCCCTTATTTGGGGAATTAGCTAAAGATATTCCAAAATATTTTATGGGCACAAAGCACTTTTAGATGAGATGGAGATTGTATTTGTTTCTTGCTTACTCAACTCATAAGAGTTGGTGTTCGTCGCACACTAGAAGAGCTCATAAGCACAGTCACAGTGGAGGCTTCTGTCCTCTCATGGCCCCTCTGCATTTTGCTTTCAAGGAGTGCTCACCAAATGTAACGGAACTGTTTGGACAGTCCTGCTTCACCGGTGTGTTTGGAGGTGATGTCAGTCCTCAGTTTGATCAGCTCTGCTCTGCCAGGCCAGCACATGGTGTCCCCGATTGGTTTCCCTTCCTGTGTGTGCAGTCATCACTTGCCAACACGCCCTTCCTCGGCTACTTCTATCACGGTTCTGTGTAAGTGTCCATGTCTGGGAGCAGGCGTTATTTTCCAGGGCCAGGGAAACCACACTCCATAGACCGCTAACACGGGTCACCTTTTCGCCCAGGCTAGAGTACAGGGGTTCACCTCCTCAAGGGTGCAGTTCCAGGTTTCAGATAGCAAGTTTGTTTTGCATTAAGCATTAGAAAGAATTGGGCTTCACTGAAAATAAAGGGTCCTGCAAACATTCATAGTGATTTTTCTTTTTCTTTTTTTTATCTTATTTTTATTTTTATTTTTTTTGAGTTGGAGTCTCACTTTGTCGCCCAGACTGGAGTGCAGTGGCTGCTCCCGGCCACCGCAGCCTCGCCTGCTGGGCTCCGGCCGTCTTTCCGCCTCAGCCTTCTGAGTAACTGGAATTACAGGCGCGCGCTACCACGCCTGGCTGATTTTCTGATTTATTGTAGAGATGAGGTCTCGCTGCCCAGGCGGGTCTTGAACCCGCGGGCTCAGGCAATCCACTCACCTCAGCCTCCCAAAGGCGCAGGATTACAGGCTGAGCCACCGAGTTCAGCTTCTTTTTATTTTTTTTTTAAGTTGGAGTCTCACTCCGTCACCCAGACTGGAGTGCAGTGGCCACTCCCAGCCACCGCACCCTCAACCTGCTGGGCTCCGGCGATCCTTCTGCCTCAGCCTTCCAAGTAGCCGGAATTACAGGCATACGCTACCACACCCGGCTGATTTTTTGATTGATTGTAGAGATGAGGTCTTGCTGCCGAGGTGGGTCTCGAACCCGCGGGCTCAGGCAACATAGTGATTTTTCTAGGGTGGGAAAGGAGTGGTGGGCTTTTTGGGCGCTCTCACTTTCTGTATTTTACATTTCTGTGTTGTTGAAGATTTATATCCATGAGTTCTGTAATTTAAAAAGTAAAGAAAAACTTACAGGAAGAATTGTGTTTTATTATTTATTTATTTATGTTGAGTTAGAGTCTCACTCTGTCGTTACTCAGGCTGGAGTGCATTGACACACTCACGGCCACTGTAGCCTTGACCTGCTGGGCTCAGGGGATCCTTCCGCCTCAGCCTTCCAAGTAGCTGGAGCGACAGGCTTGTGCCACCATGCCCGGCTGATTTTTTAATTTGTTGTAGAGACGAGGTTTTGCCTTGTTGCCCAGGCTGGTCTCGAACCCCTGAGCTCAGGCAATCCTCTCTTCCCCACCTCCCAAAGTGCTGGGATTACAGGCATGAGCCACTGCACCCAGCCTATTTATGTATTCTTGAGTCACTCTGTCACCCAGCTTGGAATGCAGTGGCACAATCTCGACTCACCACAGCCTCAGCCTCCTGGGCTTAGAACATCCTTCTGCTTTAGCCTCCTGAGTAGCTGAGATTACAGGCACATGCCACCATGCCCAGCTAACTTTTAAAAAATTTTATTGTAGAGACAAGATCTTACTATGTTGCCTGGGCTAGTTTTAAACTCCTAGGCTCAAGCAATCCTCTTGCCTCGGCCTCCCAAAGTGATGGGATTATGGATGTGAGCCACCTCGCCCAGTCTGATGGGGATAATTTAATATAAAACATTGTTAACTAGGTATAAACTGCCAAAGTGGGTAACTGAAAGGGTACAGAACTTGAAGGCATCTTGGCATTAGCAACTGCAGGAAGCAGCTATCACCCCTAAGCATGAGAGGACATGTGGAAAGGGTTGGTGTAATTTAAACTTAGGAACACAGTCATAGTACCAATATCTGACAAAAAAATCGTGTCCAAAATATATAAAGAATCCCTGTAACTTCATAATAATAAAATGAACAAAAGATAAAAAATAAAATGAAAATACACTCAGTAACGTTAAAGTGGGCCCCATGTTGCTGAAACACAAAGTACTCGGATTATAGGTGTGAACCACTGCGCCCATCTCAGAATTGTGTTTTAGCAGTTGATAGTTGCAAGCCTTAGGATGAGACTGTTGGTGATGATCTTTCTTATTGCTGAACAGCTCCCCCAGACGGGACGCTTCCATTGAAGTGTATCTGCATACTGATCCAAAAGATGCCGCAGACTTTGGTTATAAACAAGGAGATCCGATCATGACTGTGGAGAAGGCGTACTTTACTATTCCGCAGGTCATCATTTCAGTTTAATATGCTAAATGCTACCTCTGATTTTTCCCATCCTATCGCTAATTTAGTTCATATTGCTCTTTAGAATCACTTCCTAACTTACTAATGTTTTTCCTATGGACTTTCCAGGAATTTGACTATTTATATTTGCTGGATTTCTTTTTTTAATAGTCAATTTCAAATTAAGCACTCTCATTGCTAAATCTTAGAGTAGAACGTACAAACTAAAACCAAAAGATTTTCTATAAATTTCCGTGGAAGTAACTTTTGTTTTTCACTTCTGTTAGCTTTAATCGCCAACTTTTGGCAAGCTATGTCATTTTATATTACATTCTAGAATTTTGAAAAAAAAAATTTTTCTTAAAATTTGCTCTGTCACTCAGGCTGGATGGAGTACAGTGGTGTGATCATAGGTCACTGCAGCCTTGAGCTCCTGGTCTCCAGCAATCCTCCTGCCTCACCCGTCTTCCCGTCCCCATCCCCCCCAGTAGCTGGGATTTTAGGCACACACTACTACACCTGATTCTTTTTTTTGACTCAAAATCTCACTCTGTCATCTAGGCTGGAGTACAGTTGTATGATTACAACAGTCATGGCTCATGGCAGCCTTGACCTCCTTGGTTTAGGCGATCCTTCCACCTCAGCATCCCAAGTAGTTGAGACTGTGGGTGTGCACCACCACACCCAGCTAATTTTTAATTTTTTTGTAGAGACAAGGTTTCACTATGTTGCCCAGGCTGGTCTCAGGCATTCTGTCCACCTCACCTTGGCCTCTCAATGTGCTGGGATTATAGGTGTGAGCCACCACGCCAGGTCTAATTTGGTTTTTTTTTTTTTTTGAGACAAGGTCTTGCTGTGTCACACAGGCTGGAGTGCAGTGGCATGATCATGGCTCACCACAATCTCCAACTCCTGTGCTCAAGTGATCCTCCTGTATCAGCCTATCGAGTAGCAAGGACTACAGGCACATGCCACCATGCCCAACTAATTTTTTATGTTTTGTAGAGACTAGATCTTGCTATCCTAAACTGGTTTCAAACTCCTGGGCTCAAGTGATCCTCCTTCCTCCACCTCACAAGGTGTGAGCCACTGTGCCTGGTCTTGAAACATATTTTAAGGCTATAAGGTTTTATGTGAAATATTTTTTTTCTTGAGTCGGAGTCTCACTGTTCCCTAGGCTTGAGTGCAGTGGCATGCTCACGGCCACCACAGCCTCGACCTTCTGGGCTCAGGTGATCCTTCTGCTTCAGTTTTTCTAAGTAGCTGGAACTACAGACATGTACCACCACACCCAGCTAATTTTTTGATTTATTGTAGAGACAAGGTCTTGCCAAGTTGCCCAGGCTGGTCTCGAACACCTGCCCAGGCAGTCCTTTCACCTCCGTCTCCCAAAGTGCTGAGATTACAGGGATGAGCCACTGTGCCTGATCTGAAATTTTTTTTAAGTTCAGCATTATGAAGAGCAATATTTATGGGAAGAAAGCACGAGAGAACCATTTCTCTTTACTATTCATATGAATCCATTTTTCTGGTATTAAAAAAATCTGGTTCTGGCCGGGCTTGGTGGCTCAGCCTGTAATCCCAGCACTTTGGGAGGCCGAGGTGAGTGGATTGCCTGAGCCCGGGGGTTTGAGACCTGCCTGGGCAATTGGCGAGACCTCATCTCTACAATAAATCAAAAATTAGCCAGGTGTGGTAGCACGCGCCTGTAGTTCCAGCTACTTGGAAGGCTGAGGCGGAAGGATTGCCGGAGCCCAGCAGGTCGAGGCTGCAGTGGCCGGGAGCGGCCACTGCACTCCCATCTGAGTGACAGAATGAGACTCCAACTCAAAAAAGAAAAAAAAAAAAATCTGGTTCTGATGAAGGAGAGAAAGTAAAGTTGAATGTAATCATATCTCTATAAAGTAAACAGAGCTGGCCAAGGGATTTTTAAAATTAAATAATATTTATGGGACCTGTAGCTTCCAGAGCTTGATTAGCAAATCAGTTAAATGTTTTACTGAAGTTGGTCAGCTAGTCAGTGAACTGGCTACTGTTGAAACCAATTGAGCACTAGGAGGCTGTAGAAGGAACAATTTTAAGAGACATTGATCAATGTTTTATGGATAGAAGAGAGGCCATAAATCTATCCTGTTTGTCCCTCACTCTCAGGCGTCCCTAGCTGGGCAGTGTATTTGGAATGCCCCAGTGGCATTTCTTCAGAATTTTGATGTTAACTGCATTACTAATTTGGAAGTATACCAGGAACGAGATGGTATTACCAATGTGAAGATAAAGAATGGTGCTACAGGAGGTATGTTACCTTTCTTTTGATTAGCAAATCAATTAGATGTTTTACTGAAGTCAGGGAAATATGTATATTTTTTGAGTTGGAGTCTTACTGTTTCTCAAACTGGGATGCAGTGGCACGATCATGGCTCATTGCAGCCTTAACCTCCTGGGCATTTTTTGTAAAGACAAGGTCTTTCTATGTTGCCTAGGCTGGCCTCAGAACACCTGGGCTCAAGCCGTCTTCCCATCACAGCCTCCCAAAGTGCTGGGATTACAGGTGTGAGACACCACACCTGGTAACATTTCTTTGAAAAAAAGAACACAGACCTGAGTATTAAGATAAACTATGATCTCATGAGATTAAAAATCACTTCTACTGGATCAACTTAAAATAATATTTCAACTGCCATAGCTGGGTGCAGTGGCTCACACCTGTAGTCCCAGCACTTTGTGAGGTGGAGGCAAGAAGATTGCCTGAGTCTGAGGTTTGAGACCAGACTGGGCAACATGGCAAGACCTTGTCTCTACAATAAATCAAAAAAATTAGTTGGGCATGGTGGTGCACACCTGTAGTTTCAGCTACTTGGAAGACTGAGGTGGAAGGTTTGTCTGAGCCCAGCAGGTTGAGGCTGTGGTGGTCATGTGCATGCCACTCCACTCCAGCCTGGGCAACAGAGTGATACTCGACTCAAAAAAAAAAAAAAAAAAAAAAAAAAATTCAGCTGCCAATTAAGGAAAGTGTTTTCTTTGGAAAAAGTTTAGTTCCATAAGACAGCATATTGCATATTAGTTTTTTTTTTGGAACATTTAAGTCAAGTTCAAACAAAATTAACCATTTTAAAGAGTATAGTTCAGCGACTTTGAGTACATTCACAGGGTTGTGTCCTCATCACCTCTATCTGGTTCTATAGCATTTCCATCACCTCATTAGGAGACCCTGTGCTGCCCATTCTCCCTCCAGGACAACCATTAGCACACTTTCTTTTTCTATGGATTTTCCTGTTCTGAATATTTTACATAAATGGAATCATATATGTGGCTTTTTTATGTCTGGCTTCCTTCACTTAGTGTGATGTGTCTAAGATTCATCATGTAGCATATGTCAGTACCTCATGCCATTTTGACTGACTGTGTGGATGTATGTTTTTATTTCTCTTGAGTAGACACCTAGGAAGGAATGGAATTGTCATATCATATGGTAATATGACTTTTTTTTTTTTTTTTTGAGTCGGAGTCTCACTCTCACCCAGACTGGAGTGCAGGGCAAGGTTACCACAGCCTCGACCTGGTAGACTCAGGTGATCCTTCTGCCTCAGCCTTCCAAGTTGCTGGAACTACAGGCGCGCACTACCATGCCCAGTTCATTTTGATTTGTTGTAGAGATGAGGTCTCGCCAAGTTGCCCAGGCAGGTCTTGAATGCGCGGACTCAGGCAATCCACTCACCTCAGCCTCCCAAAGGTGCAGGATTACAGGCTGAGCCACTGAGCCTGGCTGGTAATACAACTTTTTAAGGAACCACCAACTGTTTTCTACAGTGGCTTCACCATTTTACATTCCACCAGCATTGTGTTGCATATGTGTTCTTTTTTAAAACTTTTTTTTGCCCAGACTGGAATGCAGTGTCACGCTTATAGCCACCACAGCCCTGATCTGCTAGGCTCAGGTGATCTTTTTGCTTCAGCCTTCCAAGTAGCTGAAACTACAGGCATGCACCACCATGCCCGGCTAAATTTTTGATTTATTGTAGAAACGAAGTCTCACCAAGTTGCCCAGGCTGGTCTCAAACCCTGGGCTCAGGCAATCCTCTTGCTTCCACCTCCCAAACTGCTGGAATTACAGGCATGAGCCACTGTGCCCAGCCTAAAAATATTTTTATTTTAGATTCAGAGGGTGCAGATGCATGCTTGCTAATGTCCATGTTTGTTACTGGTGGGGATTGGGTCTCAGGCGACTCATTGCCCAGATGGCGAACATTATACCCAGTTGGTATCTCTGAACCCTGACTCCCCACTCTCCCCCTTTTAGTGTCCCTGGTGTCTTTTATCGCCATCTCTGGGACCATTTGGCTCCCGTGTGTAAGTGAGAACATGCGGTGTTTGACTTTCTGTTTCTGAGTCAGTTCACTTACGATGATGTTCTCCAGCTCCATCCACGTTGCTGCGAAGAGCAGGATTTTGTTCTCTTTATGGCCGCTGTGTGTGTTCTTGCGTGAGAGTGACACACCAGACTATTGCCACTGATTGTCCTCCTCAGTTACAACTAGATGCTAAGAGGAGTGGCATTCTCATCTGACAGCGGTGGGGAGTGGGGAACGGTTTGTAGTCAGCACACAGGCAGGTGCAGACTTACGTAGTTGCCATATTTGCTTAATAAGCTTTTCTTTGGTAGACCACGTAGTGCTGTGGAAGTCAATTTGTGTATTTTTTTCAGGCATAGTTACACCAAAAGTAATCTATGAGGAAGCAGCTGACCTAGACAAATTCATCACCAATACAGGTATTTTAATACTACACTTTTATGTCATTTCTACAGAAATATATACGTCTTATCTTATAAGTAATACATTGTCCCAGAGTAAAATAAATTTTTATTAGGAATTTGAAGAGGTGCACGCAGTTAGAATAATGCCCCATACATTTCATTTGTTCCTGGTTCTGTCTTGCTTTGCTCTAGTGGACTTTTTGTGACTTTGAGCCAGTTCCTTTACAGTCCTGGATTGCATGAGTTCCAGGATCCCTTCTAGTTCTTCTTTTTTTAAGAAACAGTTTTCCTCTGTTGCTTAGGCTGCAGTGCAGTGGTGTGATCATAACTCACTGCAGCCTCAAACTCCTGTACTCAGGCAATCCTCCTGTCTTAGCCTCCTGAGTAGATAAGACTACAGGCACATGCCACCATGCCTGATTTTTAAATTTTTTTTGTGGAGATGAGGTTGTGCTATGTTGCCTAGGCTGGTCTCAAACTCCTGGGTTCAAGCATCTTTCTGCGTCAGCCTCCCAAAGTGCTGGGATTACAGGCGTGAGCTACTGTGCCCATTCTTCTTTTTTGGATAAATAATCTTCACGGTTGTGATGTAGCCAAATAAGTTTGACTGATTTTACCAGGCCTTTTTTTCTTATTTTAGAGGTGAGATCTCACTCTGTTGGCCAGGCTGGATTACAGTGGTTTCCTGTAGTCTTGAACACCTGGACTCAAGTGGTCCTCCTTCCTCAGCCTCCCCAGTAGCTGGGATTACAGGCAAAAGCAATCGCACCCAATTTGGGATTTTTAATTTTAATGAAGAGTACAATTTGCATTTCTTTTCAGTGTGTTGTAATTCTTGAATTTATTCATTACTTCATTAATGTTAGTAGAGTTCCTGTAAGATAGCAGGGAACTAGACAGAAGACCCTGACTTTTATGGAGTAGACACTCTGTCATCTTTCATTTCACAAATGTTTGACCAGGTGTGTGCTCTGTGACAGACTGTGGGCCAGGTGCTGGAGCTACAGTAATAGAAGGAAAGCGACGATCTCAGGGTACCATGATAGTGCAGGGGAGGCGACTCATGCTCACGTGGTGGACCAGGGAAGGCTCCCTTCCACCAGGAAGTATTGACCATACTGTGTTAGGGAGTTGCAGATAGGAAGGGCGGGGACACCATCAAGGCAGTGAGAACTACCCAGTAGTAGATCCGAACTTATTGAAGAGGACTTTAAATTTATGAATGTATACTTGTCTTTGCAGAAACTCTCTTAAATAATGGATCAGCCTCCAGAAACGTGAATGTGGAAGAACATTATATTTTCAAATGGAATAATGATACAATCAGTGAAATAAATATCAAAATTATTAGAGCAGAAATTAATGCCCACCAGAAAGGTCAGTTGGACGAGGGTAGCAAGAATGCTTTCAGTTTAAGTTGTTTTTCTTTCTTCAAGATTTTCATAATTGTAACATACAAAACTAAGTCAGACTTGTTTTTTATGTGTATTTATGATTTAATCAAAGAGCCTTTTTTTTTGCACGTCAAATACAATTTTAAGGTAAAACACTATGGGGATAGTTTTTTTCCTAGTGAAATGGTGCACATTATATTTTTATTTTGTTTTGTTTCTAGGAATAATGACACAGAGATTTACAGTAAAATTTTTAAGCTATAACAGTGGTAATGAAAAGGAATTCTCTGGAAATCCAGGTGAGATGAGTGTATGCCAATCATTGATCTTACAAACATATTTTAGTTCAACGCTCCTGTGCTGACATAGTGGTTATAAGGCACTCCAGTTTCACTTTGTGGCTCTGACCTTTTTAAAATTTTCCTTTGTGACACTGTATTATTATTATTATTATTTTTTTTAAAGTTGGAGTCTCACTCTGTCGCCCAGGCTGGGGTGCAATGCAATGCTCACGGCCATCGCAGCCTCTACCTGCTGGGCTCAGGTGATACTTCTGCCTTAGCCTTCCAAGTAGCTGGAACCACAGGCATGTGCCACCACGCCTGGCTAATTTTTTGATTTGTTGTAGAGGTGAGGTCTCGTCAAGTTGCCCAGGCTGGTCTCGAACCCCTGAGCTCAGGCAATCCTCTTGCCTTGGCCTCCCAAAGTGCTGGGATTACAGGCTTGAGCCACTGTGCCTTGCGACGCTGTGTTCTTTTTGTGGTAGCAACTCAATTTTTTTTACATAGAGTGTTGTTTATCGTGACGAGTTGTTGAAAATGCAAAACATTCTCTTTAGTTACTGATCTTTTGAGGAACATAATGCATTTAAAGTGTCAGTGAATGAAGCCGGGCTCGGTGGCTCAGCCTGTAATCCCGCGCCTTTGGGAGGCTGAGGTGAGTGGATTGCCTGAGCCCGTGGGTTCGAGACCCACCTAGGCAGCGAGACCTCATCTCTACAATAAATGAAAAATCAGCCGGCCATGGTAGCGCATGCCTGTAATTACAGCTACGCGGAAGGCTGAGGCAGAAGGATAGCTGGAGCCCAGCAGGCGAGGCTGCGGTGGCCGGGAGCGGCCACTGCACTCCAGTCTGGCCGACAGAGTGAGACTCCAGCTCAAAAAAACAAACAAACAAACAAAAAAAGAAATAATGTGGGGTGAGCGCAGTGACGCACTCTGTAATCCCAGCACTTTGGGAAACCAAGGCGAGAGGGGAGACCAAGGCGAGAGGATTGCCTGAGCTCTGGGGCTCAAGACCAACCTGGGCAACTTGGTGAGACCTCATCTCTACAATAAATCACAAAAAACTAGATGGGTATGGTGGTGTGTATCTGTAGTTCCAGCTACTTGGAAGGCTGAGGTGAAAGGATCGCCTAAGCCTAGCAGGTCGAGGCTGTGATGGCCGTGAACACTCCAGCCTGGGTGACAAGAGTGAGATGCCAATTCAAAAAACAAACAAACAAAAAGAAATAATGCATTCTGAACCTGGGATCCGTGGAGAGACTATGTGGCGTCTCTAATGCCTTGTCATGTTGTGCATTTTGTATTTATGCACAAAAATATCACCCCTAATTTTTTTTTTTTTTTTTTTTT
>NW_007247051.1:260906-261313 GCF_000164805.1 Carlito syrichta | reverse complement strand
CACTCTGTCACCCCGGCTGGAGTGCAGTGGCATGCTCATGGCCACCACAGCCTCGACCTGCTGAACTCGAGTGATCCTTCTGCCTCAGCCTTCCAAGTAGCTGGAACTACAGGCATGTGCCACCATGCCTGGCTAATTTTTTGATTTATTGTAGCGATGCGCTCTCGCCAAGTTGCCCAGGCTGCTCTTGAACTCATGGGCTCAGGAAGTTCTCTCACCTTGGCCTCCCAAAGTGCTGGGATTACAGGTGTGAGCCACTATGCCTGGCCTGAAATTAGCTTTTTAAGAAATAATGTAGGCTGGACTTGGTAGCTCAGCCTGTAATCTCAGCGCTTTGGGAGGCCGAGGTGAGTGGATTATCTGAGCCTGCAGGTTCGTGACCCACCCGGGCAACTTGGCGAGACCTC
>NW_007247051.1:247613-260886 GCF_000164805.1 Carlito syrichta | reverse complement strand
TTTTTTTTTTTTTTTTTTTTGGTCAGGTTAGACCAGAGTAGATATTCAGTAAATACTTATTGGATAAATCACCATTGTGTGTTACATTTCCCCCCCACTTTGTACTATTCTTTTTTTTGATAGTTTTCTTTTTTCTTTTTTTTTTGAGTTGGAGTCTCACTCTAGCATCCAGACTGGAGTGCAGTGGCTGCTCTTGGCCACCGCAGCCTCTATGTCCTGGGCTCTGGCGATCCTTCCGCCTCAGCCTTCCAAGTAGCAGTAACTACAGGCACGCGCTACCATGCCCGGCTGATTTTTGATTTTTACTGTAGAGATGAGGTCTCGCCAAGTTGCCCAGGCGGGTCTCAGGCAATTCACTCACCTCAGCCTCCCAAGGCATGGGATTACAGGCTGAGCCACTGAGCCTGGAATTTTGTTGTTGTTGTTGTTTTTGTTTGTTTTTTGAGTCGGAGTCTTATTCTCACCCAGGCTGCAGTGGAGTGGCACAACCACTGCTGCCTCGACCAACTGAACTCAGGCAATCCTTCTACCTCAGCCTTCCAAGTAGCTGGGACTACAGGTGTGTGCCACCACACCTGGCTGATTTTTCCTGATATATTGTAGAGATGATGTCTTGCCAAGTTGCTCAGGCTGGTCCCTTTTACTGTTCTTAATTAGTCAGTAGTTAATCATGAAGGAACACTTCTTTTGTTTCTTTTTTTTGAGTTAGTGTCTTTCTCTGTTGTCTAGGCTGGAGTGCAGTGGCACAAGCACAGCTCACTGCAGTCTTGACCTCCTGGGCTTAAGTGATCCTTCAGTCTCAGCCTCTTGGGTAGCTGGGATCAACTATGTCCAGTTAGCTTTTTTTTTTTGTAGAGACAAAGTCTCACTATGTTGCCTAGGCTGGTCTTGAACTCCTGAGCTCAAGCAATCCTCCTAATTCTTGGCCTCCCAAAGTGCTAGGATTATAGGCGTGGGCCACTATGCTTGGCCTGGAACACTTCTTTACTTTAGCTTTCGTTAGCATGACCTTCTTCAATATTTGCATATACTGACCTAATAACACATTATCCTATATAGAGATATATGTATATGTAAAGTCATAAATATGCGTGTGTACACACACACACACACACACACACACACACACACACACATACACACATTGAGTATCCCTATTCAAAATGCTTAGGAACAGAAGTGTTTTGGATTTCATATTTTTTGGGGGTTTGTAATATTTGTATTCTGCTTAATGGTTCAGCATCCCTAATTTGATAATCTGAAATTTGGAATGCTACCATGAGCATTTCCCTCCAGTGCCATGTGGATGCTCAAAAGTGTTGGATTTTGGATTTTTGGATTAGGGATACTGAACCCAAATAGATGTGTATTTTTGAAAAATCAATTTTTTTTTTTTTGAGTTGTAGTCTCACTCCATTGCCCAGACTAGAGTGCAGTGGCACTCTCATGGCCACCCCAGCATCAACCTGCTGGACTCCAGTGATCCTTTGCCTCAGCCTTCCAAGTAGCCAGAACTATAGGCGTGCACTACCATGCTCAGCTAATTTTTGACTTATTGTAGAGATGAGGTCTCGCCAAGTTGCCCGGGTTTATCTCAAACCTGTGGGTTTAGGCAATCCACTCGCCTCGGCCTCCCAACGTGCTGGGATTACAGGCTGAGCCACTGAGCCCAGCCCGAAAAGCCTATTAATGTGGAGTATGGGATTTGTTGTTGGCTTTAAAGCAAGCTCCTGGGATTTTTTTGCAGAATTCGTGAGAAACACCATCAGACTATGTGAAAAATGTTAAAGCTATTGTCAAAAAGAATAAATTGGTTAAGAGCCAGAACTGACCAATCAATTAACCAGCTCATATATGTATATATATCTTGATCTTTCTGTCTCTCTAGTAGGCAGGATATGGTTTTCAGAGGACTATTAAGGCAGGATCAAGTTATAGGAAACAATGGTGAAAAATCCAAGATAATTGATAAATGAATGCTGGATCTCTGGACAGGTACTCTAAAGCTTCTGAGGAGTAGGAAGATGATTACTGAACCAAACTTTCAATCACTAAGGAACAATGTTGAGTGTCTAGTGTGTGCCAGGTGCTGTCCTCAGGGCTGGAGGTAAAGCTGTGAGCCAGAGTACTTACCTTGGTGAGTTTCTGGCCTGGGGTTGTATGGAGGGAAAAATAATGTGTATGGGGATCAGGAGTAAGGGGGGCAGCTAAGGAGGCAATGATGGGCACGAAGTACACGTTGAGTGGGGTAAGTCAGTGGCAGGGGAGGCTGAGCGTTTAGCAATGTGAAAAAAAGAGTTGGAAACCCAGAAATGATCTGTGAACCTTGATTGGATCTGGTTTGTAAAAAGGCTCTAAAACACATTTTGGGGGACGTATGAGGAAATATAAGTAGCGAATATGAAATAATTTGATGATAAGGAATTCTTTGTAGTTTTCTTAGAAGAAATATTGGTATCATGGCTGTGTAGGGGAATATTTTTAATTTTAGGAGATGTATGATAGAATTTAGATGTCGTGTGCTGATGTGTTCAACTTACTCTTTTTTTTTTTAAAAGCAGGATTTATTGAGAGGACAGAAAAGCTCCCACAGTGGGAGGGGACCTGAAGGGGTTGCCCCAACTTATTCTTAAATGGTCCTGCCAAAACACATACATATGCACACACACACGTGTGTGTGTGTGTGTGTGTGTGTGTGTACATAAAGGGGAAAATTTCATACCTGACCCCTTTGCTTTCAGTGTACACAAACTTTATGCACACAATTTAATGCACAACAGTATTAAAACTATTGTGTAGCCGGGCTCAGCCTGTAATCCCGCGCCTTTAGGAGGCTTAGGTGAGTGGATTGCCTGAGCCCACGGGATCAAGACCTGCCTGGGCAGCGAGACCTCATCTCTACAATAAATCTAAAAATCAGCCAGGCGTGGTAGTGCATGCCTGTAATTCCCGCTACTCAGAAGGCTGAGGCGAAAGGATCGCCAGAGCCCAGCAGGTCGAGGCTGCGGTGACTGGGAGTGGCCACTGCACTCCAGTCTGGACGACAGAGTGAGACTCCAACTCAAAACAAACAAACAAACAAACAAACAAAACTATTGTGTAATATTACTTTCAGGCTATGTATTTATAAGGCATATATGAGGTATAAATGAATTTTGTGTTTAGACTTGTGTCCCATCCTCAAGATACCTCAGTATGTATATGCAAATATTCAAAAATTTGAAAAAATCTGAAATATCTTCTGTCTTAAGCATTTTGGACAAGGGATATTCAACCTGTATGATACAGACAAGACAAATAAGGCCAAATACAAACAGCTATTGGTTTCAAGTGATGGAAGTATTGGTATTCATAGTATTTAACTTTTCTATACATGTGAACATCTTTGAAGTAAAAAATTAGAAACAATAAATCGGATTAATAGGATTAATAGATGGATGGGAATAGAACCTAACAGGAGCCCGGGGCTGAATGGATTTACTTGAAAATGGTCCCACTGAAAGGTTACTTTGGTTTAAGTTTCCTTTCAAGCCCCTGTGATCAGCGGCACTCGTCATTCAGCAAGTGCTCGTTAACTGGCCTGCTCAGCACTTAGGAGTCTCCTGCATGAGAGGTCCAGAGCTGACTCATGCCTGCTTTTACCTTTTCAGATTCTACTGTTAAAATGCACTTTAAAACCACACGAATGTCCTTGCAAACAATGAATGCAGGTGCTAACCTTCTCTTGAGGGTACTTTTACAAAGCTTTGCCTCAGTATGTCCTGGCATTGTGCATTGCTCTTGTATATTGTTTGATGAGATGGTGCTTGCTGTGTCAAGACATAGGAGGAAAGGTGCTGATTCTCCTTTGTTGTCTTTGTGTAGGTTACCAACTTGGCAAGCCTGTCCGGGCTCTGAATACCAACAGGATGAATAATGCTGCAGCTTTACACCTTTGGCAGTCGGGTAATCCGGTTTGGTTGTTAAGATTAGCCCTGTGGTCAACTGGAGTCAAGAGTATGACCGGGTTTTGAATCTAATCAAGCAGTTAATTACTTTAAAGCCTGGTTGGTTTATTTAGCAGGTAGATACATCTTGCTGAGTAACAGCAGTGGTTGTTTTCATGCTTCTACACTTTTTTTTTAAAGGAATGCTATGGTTGTTTGCACACTAAAAAGTGTTGGTTATTAGTAAGAGATTGGAATATGAGATTGGCATGAAAGTCCCTTGTTCTTGTTGCCTAGAGCCCAAGGTGGTGCTAATTGGAGTCATGAGAATAACTTCATTCTGAACTATGGGAAGTCTTGGCATCAGTGGTAATTACCCACATCTGCCAGAGGCATTCAGTTTCCTGTTCTGAATAAACCACTGATCAGGGTCTAGGAGTTCTAATACAGAAAGGCGCCTTTGTTCAACTTTGAAAGGATTAGAGTGTCAGTGATCTCAGTTTTTGAAAATTGGACTTTATTTTCACTTAATGTTTTCCCTGTTTTTCAAGAAAAACTTTGAAGTTAATCTTTACTTTTATTTAGCAAAAACAGTGAGCCACAATCTTTGTCTTTTATAGTTGGAAGGGGTTTGTGTACCTCAGCAACTTTCAGACCCATTGCATTTGGAGAAAGTGCACTATCTGGATGCCTTTTAGAGGTTGGGATTAATGAAAACTGTACTCAGCTCAGGTGAGTGTTTCATTGGTGAATTTATCTGCAATTTTTATGGTTTGCTTAAAATTAATTCACTACATGAATTTTAAAGATGACATGAATATGAAAAATTAGAGTCTGAATTAAAACTTGCAAAAGTGATGGGTAAATAATGTATACATGTGGATTTGCAGTGCAGTTTAGAGTTGGTGCAAACATTAACTTAGGGAAAATAGGTCTTATTCTTGGGACTATAATAATCTCATCTGTTTTTAAGTGAATTTCTCTGCTGAAGTTTGTTCAGATCATTGAAACATTGTATTCCTAGAGCTATGAAAAGGGCCAGAGCAAGGTATAATTGGGGTAGTTAACATTTAAGAATACTTAAGTTCTGTTATATGTGGATAAAGATCTTTCCACTTGACCATATGGGTAGTGTTTAGAAAGTATGCTAAGCATTCACTTATGCATTCTTTTTTAAAAATTGAGATGAAGTTCACATAAAGTAATTAGTCATTTTAAAGTAAACAGTTCAGTGATATTTAATATATTGATAATGTCATGCAACTGCCACCTCTTGTCTAGTCCCAGAGCATTTTCACCAAAAAAGGAAATCTGTACTCACTGAGAAGTTACTCTGTGTTTCCTCCTTATCCCAGCCTCTGGCAACAACTAATCCGAGTTGTGTCTTTTTTTTTTTTTTGAGGTGGAGTCTCATGCAGTGGCACACTCATGGCCACCCCAGCAATGACCTGCTGGGCTCAGGCAATCCTTCCTCCTCAGCCTTCCCAGTAGCTAGAATTCCAGGTGTGCGCTACCACGCCCGGTTAATTTTTTATTTATTGTAGAGATGAGGTCTTGCCAAGTGTCCAGGCTGGTCTTGAACCCGGGAGCTCAGGCAGTTCACTTGCCTTTGCCTCCCAAAGTGCTGGAATTACAGGCTGAGCCACCAAACCTGGCCTGAGTTGTGTCTTTATGGATTTACCTGTTCTGGATATTTCATACAATATGTAACTTTTTGTTACATATTACATGGGATCATACAATATGTAACTTTTTGTGTCTGGCCTCTTTTACTCAGTATTATTTATTTATTTATTTATTTGGGTTGGAGTCTCACTCTGTCACCCAGCATGGAGTGCAGTGGCACGTTCACAGCTACCGCAGCCTCGACAGCTTTGACCTGCTAGGCTCAGGCGATCCTTCTGCCTCAGCCTTTCAAGTAGCTGGAATTACAGGTGTGCACCACCACGCCCGACTAATTTGTTTTTATTTATTGCAGAGATGAAGTTTCACCAAGTTTCCCAGGCTGATCTTGAACCCTCTTGCCTTGGCCTCGCAAGTGCTGGGATGACAGGCATAAGCCACGGCACCCAGCCAATGTTTTTAAGATTCTTCTAGGCTGGGCATGGTGGCTCAAGCCTGAAATCCCAGCACTTTGGGAGGCCAAGGTGAGAGGATTGTCTGAGCTCAGCAGTTCGAGACCAACCTGGGCAACTTTGTGAGACCTCGTATCTACAGTAAAAAAAAAAAAAAAAAGCTGAGCATGATAGTGTGCATCTGTGGTTCCAGCTACTTGGGAGGCTGAGACAGAAGGATCGCCTGAGCCCAACAGGTTGAGGCCGCGGTGGCTGTAAGCATGCACCACTGTACTCCACGTTGGGTGACAGAGTGAGACTCCAACTCAAAAAAAAAATATGTTCTTCCAGATTGTGGTATGTGTCAGTACTTCATTCCTTTTCATTCCTTTGTGTTGTTGAGTAATATCCCATTGTGTATTTATACACCATATTTTGTTTATTCATTCATCTGTTGATGGACATGTGAATTATTTTTACCTTTTGACTATTGTAAATAGTGTTGCTATGAATGTTCCTGTAGAAGTTTTCTTGTTTGAACACCTGTTTTCAGTTCTCCTGAGTATATACCTAAGAGTGGAATTGCTGTGTTGTAGGTAACTCTATGTTTAGTGTTTTTTTTTTTTTTTGAGTTGGAGTTTTACTCTGTCACCCTGTCTGGAGTGCAGTGGCAAGCTCCCAGCCACCACAGCCTTGACCTGCTGGGCTCAGGTGATCCTTCTGCCTCAGCCTTCCAAGTAGCTGGAACTACAATAGTCAAAAGGTAAAAATAGCTAATTTTTTGATTTATGAGGTCTTGCCATGTTGCCCAGGCTGGTCTCGAACCCATGGGCTCAGGCAATCCTCTCGCCTCAGCCTTCCAAAGTGCTGGGATTACAGGCTTGAGCCACTGCACCCGGCCTATGTTTAGTTTTTAAAGGAAAGACCAAGCTATTTTCTACAGTGGCTGCACTGTTTTACGTTCCCACCAGCAACACAACAGGGTTCTGATTTTTCTACTTCCTTGCCAACACTTGCCATTTTCCGTTTTTTTGATACAAGCTATCCTAGTAGGTATGAAGTGGTTTCTCACTGTGGTTTTGACCACATGCATTCCCATACACATTTCATCTGAAACATACCCCAAGTAGTGAAGTTTTTTTGTTTTTTTTTTTTGAGTTGGAGTCTCACTCCGTCGCCCAGACTGGAGTGCAGTGGCATGCTCCCGGCCACTGCAGCCTCAACCTCCTGGGCTCTGGTGATCCTTCCTCTTCAGCCTTCCAAGTAGCCGGAGCTACAGGTGCAGACTACCATACCCAGCTAAGTTGTTTTTTTTTTTTTTGAGTCAGAGTCTCACTTTGTCGCCCAGACTGAAGTGCAGTGGCAAGGTCACCACAGCCTCAACCTGCTGGACTCAGGTGATCCTTCCACCTCAGCCTTCCAAGTAGCTGAAACTACAGGCACACGTCACCACACCCAGCTAATTTTTTTATTTATTGTAGAGATGAGGTCTCGCCAAGTTGCCCAGACGGGTCTCGAACCCCTGAACTCAGGCAATCCTCTCGCCTTGGCCTCCCAAAGTGCTGGGATTACAGGCTTGAGCCACCATACCCGGCCAAGAAGTGTAGTTCTTTGGTAAACAGGGAGAAGATGGGGGAGGCATAGAGAGGTTCTTGAAAATTGGTGAGTTATTGGCAGCAGCTCTTGATCACAGGTCATGAGGCCTGAGTCTTCAGTCAGAGTTCCGTGAGGCCCGAGTCCTCAGAGTTCCTCTCCTACAGTTCATGAGGTTTGTACCCTGCAGGGAAATTACTGGAAAAGAAGGACCATAAGTTCCAATATTTAATCTTTACTTAATTTTAGGACTCAAAGTTCTAGCTGGATATGTAGGATCATTTTTACTGTTGGACCACTCTGGCCCATGAATTGATCCTGGAAGCTTACATGTGATCTGATCACCTTCCAAGTTTGGTGACACTCAGCCGAGTCTGTCAATCACATGATACCAATATCAGTTAATAACATTTAAAGTCCAAAGTGAAAGACTGCTTCTGAACATCCTCCCTAGCTGCTTAGGAGCATCCTGGGAAGGCCATTGCAGAGAGGTGTGATACCCAGCCAGTTTTAATGCCAGTCTGTCTGACAAGCACAGCCTGGACATCACTGAAAAGGACTTTAGGACAAGAGCTGCTGGCTGTGAGCTGAGAAATATCTTGCTCTCTTGCAGGGAAAATGTTGTTGAAAGACTTGATTCATTAATACAAGCGACTCATGTTGCAATGAGAGGCAACTCCAATTACAGCAATCTGAGTGATGGCTGGCTCGAAATAATACGTAAGTACAGTAATTCGTAACTACAATAAAATGTGTAGCTTGGTTGCTATGACTACCAACTGTAATTGTAATCTTAGAGCCTAGCCCAGTAGGTTAGCTTTCTTTCTTGTTCAAGGGTGAACTCTTCAGATAGGAAACTCTTCACATCTTTCTCTTTTTATTCATGATGTCTTTTTGTTTTTTTTATTTGTTTGTTTGTTTTTGAGTTGGAGCCTCACTCTGTCACCCAGACTGGAGTGCAGTGGCCGCTCCCGGCCACTGCAGCCTCGACCTGCTGGGCTCCAGCAATCCTTCCGCCTCAGCCTTCCAAGAAGCTGGAACTACAGGCGCGTGCTACCACACCTGGCTAATTTTTTATTTATTGTAGAGATGAGGTCTCGCCAAGTTGCCCAGGTGGGTCTCGAACCTGCGGGCTCATGCAATATACTCACCTCAGCCTCCCAAAGGTGTGGGATTACAGGCTGAGCCACTGAGCCCGGCTGTCTTTTTGTTTTTTTTGTTTTTTGAGTTGGAGTCTCACTTGGTTGCCCAGACTGGAGTGCGGCGGCCGCTTCCGGCCACCGCAACCTCGCCTGCTGGGCTCTGGCGATCCTTCCGCCTCAGCCTTCCGAGTAGCCAGAATTACAGGCATGTGCTACCGTGCCTGGCTTGATTTTTTGATTTATTGTAGAGATGAGGTCTCGCTGCCCAGGCGGGTCTTGAACCCGCGTGCTCAGGCAATCCACTCACTTCAGCCTCCCAAAGGCACAGGATTACAGGCTGAGCCACCGAGCCCGGCTTCTTTTTGTTTTTTTAAGAGAAATTTACATGAAGCTCAAATTGCCCAGTTGTTTGTGAGCTAACAGTCTTTGTGAAGAATGTACAAATGTAGTTTGGAGTTTTTTGGTGCAGTTTAGTTTGCATTACTATTTTTGATTGCCAGGAATATGGGCATTTGAGAATTGGCTTTGTAACTTATAAAAGCAATTTTGTTAACTTAAAAGAAAGAGTGATTGTAAACACTGTCCTGAGTGAAAGAAACCAGACACTAAAGGCCACATATTGTGTGACTCTATTAATGTGAAATGTCCAGAGCAGGCAAATGGTAGAGGCAGAAAACAGATTAGTGGATGCCAGGAGTTGGGAAGAAATGGGGAGTGACTGCCACGGGTATAGGGTTTCTTCATGGGAGTGATGAAGTAAGTGTTCTTAAATGGAATCTGAGGTCGGGCATGGTGGCTCATGCTGGTAGTCCCAGCATTTTGAGAGGCAGAGGTGAAAGGATTGCCTGAGCCCAGGAGTTTGAGATCAGCTTGGGCAACTTGGCGAGGCTTCGTCTCTAGAATAAATAAAAAAATTAGCCAGGCGTGGTGGCTTGCACTTGTGGTTCCAGCTACTTGGGAGGTTGAGGAGGAAGGATAGCCTGAGCCCAGCAGGTCGAGGCTGCAGTAGCTGTGAGCATGCTACTGCGCTCTAGCCTGGGTGACAGAATGAGACTACAACTTAAAAATAAAATAAAATAAAATAAAATGGTATCTGGTGGTGGTTGCACAACTCTTTGAATATATTAAAATCCATTGAATTATATATTTAAAATAGATAGATTGTTTGGTATATAAATTTTATCTGAGACCAGATAAAAAGTCTTGACAGTCCAGTGCATTTTACCAAAAGCATTTGCTGCATTGGGTTGGTGGGCGGAGTGTACACAAGGTGGGGAGGTACAGCATATGCATATGGGGTAAAGTGGGCCGGATTTTGCTTTCCCCAGCAGGCCCAGTTTCATCTCTGAATCTAACATTTTAGTCTGGTCATTGAGATCCTGCTCATCGAGTTATCTATGCAGAGGCCTAAAGTCATAGTGGGTCTAGGCTGAATGTGGTGGGCTGGGCTTTTAGACAACCGGCACTGTCCCCACCCCTTGTGACTTAAGTTACAGTGATGAGGATACCTGCCCCCTGGGTAGTTATGGCTCATGTGCTAGGTCTGTGGGACTGAAGTACCCCAGACCACTCTCTGACTGGGGGAGGGATCCTGTTGGTCAGGGGGTCTGAACCCAGAGTAGGAGCCTCATTTGCAAACAGAACCCAGAGGTTGGGCTTGTCAACCCCTGGGCTCTGCTCTCCAGGCTGGCAAGACAGGCTGTGGCATGACCCCCGAGGGATGGAGGGAAGGAGTGATTCAAAGCATTTGAGAAGTAAATAATAGAGGAAATTTTCAGAGAACCCAGGTTGGTTAGGTACAAAATCAGAGAGGTGATGACATTGTGTTGCCTTCAAGGTGGAAGGAGTTAGCTTCTATTTCATGTCGGAGCCAAAAAGAAACCCTGATCCTGGTTAATAAACAGAAGAGAAGTGGTGTTGACAGGTGTATAAGGAAAGCAGACAGCATAAAGAAATGGTGTCACCAACCTTCAAAATCTCCAAAGAAACCCCCTCCAGAGTTGCTGGAGAATCTGCCCCTTCCTCCCATCTCGACTTTGCTGGCTTTCCCAAAGCCTAGGCATCAGTTTCAAGATAAATGAAAAATAATTTCTCATTCAGTTTTATGCTCTTCCAGTTGTATTACTGCCATGGCAACACATTGAGAATTACCTTTTTATCTATCTAACCCATAAGAACTAAAGTTGTTAGTATGGATTTTAAATGTCTTAAACAACTTTTACTAAAACCGTGACACTTGGAATCGCCCTCTTGGCATTTTATTGCAATTATATATGTTTCTGTTAAAAGGCTGGGTGAATTTCAGTAGGGTACTTAGAGGCCGAATCATGATTTATTGTTTTATTATGTGGGTCAGGGCTTTTAAAGTTCCATTAACCGATTTAATATACAAGGACACATTTAAAACATCACTTTGGTAAATGAGTGCCAGCTTATACTTTGCAGACTTCAAGGAGTGACACAGTTATGGAGTGACAAGTAACTACAGACTGTAAGAGATTTAGTTCTCATTAATGTGATTCCTGTCTAATATTATTGCCCATTTTTGAGGTATCATGACATTGTAGGAAATTAAAGTATTAATTATTAAGTTATTCTTTTACAAATGCATGACTTCACATTTCCTCAGGTGTAGATGCCCCTGATCCAGGCGCAGACCCGCCTGTTGGCCGTGTAAATGGCATCTGCCCGGGCATTCCTGCTCAGCTGAATATCCGTATCCTCATCTCGGATGCTGGCGCAGTAGAAGGCATTCCTCAGCAGGAGATTTGTGGTGTCGAGGCAAGGTACGGTCACATCTTGGATAAGTGTCGTTTAGAGAGGCAGTCAAGTTGAGGGTGCTCCAAAGAATGGGGAAATACTAATTTAGAATCTGATTGTTTATTTATAAATCATAATTATTGGCACTATGTATAAATGGAGTATGTGCAAACTATGTTTACAATGGAAACTTGTTCTCACATGTATTTATAAAGCTATGTGTAAGAGACTCTGCAAGACATTTTATGTTTTGTGTTTTTTTTGAGTTGGAGTCTCACTCTGTCGCCCAGACTGGAGTGCAGTGGCCACTCCCGGCCACCGCAGCCTCAACCTGCTGGACTCCGGTGATCCTTCCACCTCAGTCTTCCAAGTAGCCGGAATTACAGGCATGTGCTACCATGCCCGACTGATGTTTTGATTTATTGTAGAGATGAGGTCTCGCCAAGTTGCCCAGGCGGGTCTTGAACCCGCGAGCTTAGGCAATCCACTTACCTCAGCCTCCCAAGGTGTGGTATTAAATGCTGAGCCACCGAGCCCGGCTTGCAAAATATTTTAGGGAGTTTGCTAAGCATATTTTGAAATTCATGAATGTAATTGACATGCTGACCAGAGAATATTTCCCAGTGGTTAGATACTTTGGTGCAGATAGACAGGTTCAAGCCACGTCTCTCCCACTTATGAGCTTTGTGACATTGGGCTATTACTTAACCGCTCTGAACTATAGTTTCCTCACCTGTAAAAAGGTAATAATACCTTTATGTACTATGCCTCTATCAGTTTGTTTTTTTTTTTTTTTGAGTTGGAGTCTCACTCTGTTGCCCAGACTGGAGTGTAGTGGCACACTCCCAGCCATCGCAGCCTCGACCTGCTGGGCTCCAACGATATTCAGCCTCAGCCTTCCGAGTAGCTGGAACTACAGGCACGCGCTACCATGCCCGGCTAATTTTTTCATTTATTGTAGAGATGAGGTCTTGCCAAGTTGCCCAGGTGGGTCTCGAACCCGCGGGCTCAGGCAAATCCACTCACCTCAGCCTTCCAAAGCATAAGATTACAGGCAGAGCCACTGAGCCCGACTCTCTATCAGTTTTAAGTGACAGGGTCCCAGTTCATACTGATTCAAGCAATGAGGGAAATATATTAGTTCAAGTGAAGAGAAATCCACATATAGCTAGTTAATGATTTGTGGTTCCAGTCTGGTCAGTGTCTTTTTTTCTTCACTTAGTGCCTCTTCCTTGGGGTTGGCTTCATGCCCATGTAGTTTCTCCTCAAGAGATGGCAAAAATGAACACCAGCAGTTCCAGGCTTGTGTCACTTGAGCAAATTCTGTGGAGAGAGAGCACCTCTTTCCACATCTATTTTATTTTTAATTATTTATTTTTTTGAGTTGAAGTCTCACTCTGTTGCCCAGGCTGGAGGGCAGTGGCACGTTCACGGCCACCGCAGCCTCGACCTGCTGGGCTCCGGCGATCCTTCCGCCTCAGCCTTCCAAGTAGCTGAACTACAGGCATGCGCCACCACACCGGGCTAATTTTTTTTGATTTATTGTAGAGATGAGGTCTCGCCAAGTTGCCCAGGTGGGTCTCAAACCCATGGGCTCAGGTATTCCACTCACCTCAGCTTCCCAAAGTGCTGGGATTATAGGCATGAACCACTGTGCCTGCTCTTCCACATATATTTTTATTTTTAATTTAATTTAATTTTATTTTATTTTTGAGTTGGAGTCTCACTCTGTCACCCAGACTGGAGTGCAGTGGCTGCTCCCGGCCACCGCAGCCTCGACCTGCTGGGCTCCGGCGAT
>NW_007247051.1:244252-247593 GCF_000164805.1 Carlito syrichta | reverse complement strand
CTCGCCAAGTTGCCCAGGCGGGTCTCGAACCCACGGGCTCAGCAGTCCACTCACCTCAGCGTCCCAAGGCGCGGGATTATAGGCTGAGCCACCGAGCCCAGCTTCACATATATTTTTTAAAAGATTGGGGTAGACTTGTATTGGTTCAGTTTGGGTCACGTGGTCTTTTCTGAACCAATCACTATGGCTAGGGCCACAGCTCTGGTTGGCTAGACTCAGGGTATGGGCTCACCCCTAGATTCAGGCTGGTCCACTGCACTAAGAGTGGGAGGTGATGGTTTCCAAAGAGCACTTGAGGGTGCAGTTGCCTAAAGAGAAGAGAAGGGATGTTGGGTCAGCAGAAAGAACAGGTATTACTCACCAAACCCTCTTCACTCATAGTGTTGTAGGGATTACATGAGGTGGTGTGTATAACGCACCTTAGATCTGTGTCTAAAACACGGAAAGCCCTTAATAAATGATTAGCTGTTGTTATTGATACTGTATTGTTTGAGACAAACAAGTGATGAAACAAGTTACCTTTAATAGCACCTGTATAAAATGTGCTGGCTAGGCTGGGTGCGGTGGCTCACACCTGTTATCCAAGCCCTTGGGGAGGCTGAGATGGGAGGATTGCTTGAGCCTAAGAGTTCAAGACCAGTCTGGGCAACATAGTGAAACGTTGTTTCTACACACAAAAAAATTAAAAAATTAGCCAGGTGTGGTGGCACATACCTGTAGTCTCAGCTACTTGGGAGGCTGAGGCAGAAGTATCACCTGAGCCCAGGAAGTTGAGGCTGCGTTGAGCCATAATCATGCCACTGCATTCTAGCCTGGGTGACAGAGTGAGACTCCAACTAAAAAAAAAAAAAAATTAGCTGAGTTCGGTGTCTCAGCCTGTAATCCCACGCTTTGGGAGGCTGAGGTGAGTGAATTGCCTGAGCCCGCTGGTTTGAGACCTGTCTGGGCAACTTGGTGAGACTTCGTGTCTACAATAAATAAAAAATTAGACGGGCGTGGTAGCATGCGCCTGTAGTTCAGCTACTTGGAAGGTTGAGGCAGAAGGATCGCTGGACCCCAGCAGGTCAGGGGTGTGGTGGCTTGAGTATGCCACTGCACCCCAGCCTGGGCAAGAGAGTGAGACTCCAACTCAAAAAATAATAATAAATAAAGAGAGAACCCCAGTTTACAAGGGGGGACCCCCAAAACCCAGAACTTATTTATAAAAAATCGTGTATTTATTCTTACTTGTTTAAACTTCAGTCACCTTCAAAGTTCTCTCCATTTGATGCAATACATTTATTAAGATGCTTTTTCCACTGCTCCAAACAGTTTTGAATTCGTCAATTTTGAAGTCTTTTTGTGCTTCTGCCGTTTTTGTTTTACCTCTTCCACATTAGCAAAACGTTTTCCTTTGAGGAAACAAAAAAGAAAGTCTCTCTGAGTGAGATCAGGTGAATAGGGAGTGTGGGGTGTGGTGGTCATGCCATTTTGGTGAAAACTGCTAAACAAGCAGTAAATCACCCATCATGAAATGGGCAAACACATTGAAAGAATTTCCAAAATCAATTCACTGTAGCAGAATGCAGTCTCTCACAACACTAGCTGGTACACTGATGCCATTGGGTTCCTAGAGCACTTACATAGTGTGGGATGCCTGGACTACAAGGGGCCTACCCTCCAAAAAAAGATAATTCTGGGTTTTTCTGGGTCTCCTCTTGTGCGTCACGGTTGTATCCGTTACCTGATGTTTTTAGTAGAATAGAAATGAATGGTGGCTATGCTGCTGGCATAATCTTTTCCTCGTAGGTTCTCCTCAGTGACCTGGCAATACCAGTGTGGGCTTACTTGTGAGGATAAGGCCGACCTTGTCCCTCTCAGTGCATCCGTCCGGTTTATTAAAATACCTGCGCAGTTACCCCGCCCCCTGACAAGGTAATCCAGTCTCTGACCCAGATGATATTATGAGGAAGCCGAATAAGATGTGTTTGAAAATAGAAAGTTTATTCCTTTAATCAAGTTTTGATGCTTTTCACTTGTCGGTAACCTTCTAAAATGTTTTAGATTCCAGATCAATTTTACAGAGTATGACTGTAACAGAAATGAGCTGTGTTGGCCGCAACTTCTATATCCATGGACCCAGTATTACCAAGGTAGGGGGAAGACAGATTTGTGTTGTCAATTATGTCAGTTTAAAAATTCTTTTTTTTTTTTTGAGTTGGAGTCTCACTCTGTCGCCCAGACTGGAGTGCAGTGGCCACTCCCGGCCACCGCAGCCTCGACCTGCTGGGCCCCGGCGATCCTTCCGCCTCAGCCTTCCGAGTAGCCGGAATTACAGGCATGCACTACTACGCCCGGCTGGTTTTTTGATTTATTGTAGAGATGAGGTCTTGCTGCCCAGGCGGGTCCCGAACCCGCGGGCTCAGGCAATCCGCTCACCTCAGCCTCCCAAAGGCGCGGGATTACAGGCTGAGCCACCAAGCCCGGCTAAAAATTCTTATAAAAAATTGTGTGTCACAGAAAACTTAAAACATACAGGAAAACCTTAAAAAGAAAAAAATTTGCTGATCACGTTGCCACTTAGAAATTATCACTATTAATGTTTTAGCTTCTGTTGCTGTCTTTTGCTCACTGTCTTCCAGGGGAGCCCTACTCTGCGTGTGTTGCCAAGGGCTTGCTGCTGCTGTCGTTCCTCATGCTGGCCTGGGTCCTCAGCAACCCCTGCACCAGGATCTGCAGAGCCTGGGGTTTGGCCACCATCTGACTTCTTGGAGACGTAGGCCTTCATGTCAGTGATTCGCTGTAGTCCTACGCGCTTCTCTGTGCAGTTTTAATAAAGGAAATGTTTTATTTTTATAGAAAATTTTTATTAAGTGTTCTGTGAATTTACTTCGTCTATGTAGCTATCTAGATGATGCTCAAAGCGATGCAGAATGAACATTCTCATTGCTGGACTGGACCGAGTAAAATGCATGAGAGGATCAACTAGGTCAATACGTGTTAGAAATTTCAGTGTATCACAAATTACTAAAGCTACAGAATTTTTTTTTTTTTTTGAGTTGGAGTCTCACTCTGTCGCCCAGGCTGGAGTGCAGTGGCACACTCACAGCCACCCCAGCAGCGATCTGCTGGGCTCTGGTGATCCATCTGCCTCAGCCTTCCAAGTAGCTGGAAATACAGGCACGCGCTACCACACCTGGTTAATTTTTGATTTATTGTAGAGATGAGGTCTTGCCAAGGTATCGGGGCAGGTCTCGAGCCCGCGGGCTCAGGGAATCCTTTCGCCTCAGCCACCCAAAGTTCTGGGATTACAGGCGTGTGCCACAGCACCCTGCTAACTTTTTGATTTATTGTAGAGGCGC
>NW_007247051.1:243547-244232 GCF_000164805.1 Carlito syrichta | reverse complement strand
CACGCCACCACACCTGGCTAATTTTTTGATTTATTGTAGAGATGAGGTCTCACCAAGTTGCCTAGGCTGGTCGACTCCAACTCAAAAAAAACAACAAAAAAACACGTAAAGCCTTAAAAATGTGTATAATACAAAAACACAGTTGATGAGGAAAGAGGTGGGGGTTGGGGTAGACAAAATAATATAGGGAGAAAATTAAAACAAAACTAGAGGTACATGTAGGCCCATGAAAATATATGCCAAAGACTGCATTTAACACCTGCAGAGCCCTAATTTCGTGTTCAGTTTACAAAAACTGAAGTGATTAGCTGCAGGAATTATGAGACCCATCCATTAAAATAAACTGGTTTTCAATGAAAGATCGTTTTTTCTAGTTGAGCCTTGAGAGAAATGTCTCCCACGGTCTTTCCCGAGGGGACGTGGCATGGGGCTGGTCTTTAACCACAGTCCTATACTGGTCACCTGGTACATCACCTGTAGCACATTGCCGGAACGTTTTCTTTGTAGGCCAGGTCATTTATTTAGTCATTTCAGATGGATTTTGTACACCACTGATAAACGTGATTTTGAAATGCTGCATCTCCAGGACTCGGTTCCTGCCCAAGGGAAGTTTCAGATATTACTTCCAATCTTTTTTTTTTTTTTTTGAGTTGGAGCCTCACTCTGTCACCCAGGCTGGAGTGCA
>NW_007247051.1:232931-242562 GCF_000164805.1 Carlito syrichta | reverse complement strand
CCCGCGGCGGCTCTGCCCGGGGTGGCTGGGTCGCCTCTGTGGCGTCCGCAGCGTGGCTGGCGTCCGGCGCGAGTGGGAGGACGCATCCGACGAAGGCCCCTTTCGGAACGCACGGGGATCGGAGGGGGAGCGTGCGGCGATTGCATGTACGCGCCAGCAAACGTTTGCGGTAGAGAAAACGAAACGGGGCGGTGTGACGGGGATGCCGGGGAGAGGCACTTTGGGAGGCGTGGCCAGGGAGGGCCTCCCGGAGGAGGTGACGTTTCGGCGGAGCCCCCGCTGGGAAGGAGCCCGTGTGGGGAGTTTCTGGGGAAAGCGGGTCCTTGGCGGAGTCTCACTCTGTTGCCCAGACAGGAGGGGCACGGACCGGGCCTCATCTGGGGATCATGTCCTAGAGGAGAGAGATTTGTGTCTGTTTCGGTCCCGGATGTGACAGTCGGTATCGGTTGGATGAAAGCTGGCTCCCCTGCCCGGAGCACTGACACCCTGGGGTCTGCGTTGACCCGTCTCCTGTGTGTCTCCCCCGCGATTGTCAACCTCCCTGGGCGAAGACTTCGCTTGACTCGTTCACCCGATTCCTTTGGACTTAACTCAGCCCTGGCATCAATAGGCGTTTGTTGAAGCAACGAACAAGCTGTGAGCGAGTGCCTGCTGTGTTCGGGTCTGGGACTGGGCTGCGCGGGGCAGACAGGGTCGCTGTGTTCCCGGCGCTCCCAGTGCAGGAGGAGACAGACGATACACAGTTGATTGTGAGCTGTGGTGGGCGCTGGGAAGGAAAAGAACAGGGCGTGGGAGGCTGTTAAGCAAGGACCTAGCCTTGCTGATTGAGTTGGTATTCACTCCGGCAAACAGCTTACGTCCTGGCCGCCGCTTTCGTCTCCTGGCTGTTTCCTTCACTTTTCCGAGGGCTCTTTGATTTCAAAAGGGAACAGCCCTACCTGGGGTTGATGCCCTGATCCTTGGTTGCAGAGTCTAGAGGAAAGTCCTGAGTGGCAGGCCGAGGTGCAGGGGAGGAACAGGCTCTGCCAGGCTCCTGCAGCCACGCTGGTGTCTGCCCAGGGTCCCTCCCCACCCACCTGGTGGGTGCTGTGCACAGTAGCACCCAAGAGATTCCGGCCACAGTGGCAGGTGAAGCAGGGCACCTTTCGCTGTGGCAGGTGGATGTGTTCCCTCCTGTTGGTACTGCGGCCAAGACACTTACCGCACTCCATCTTAGAGGTTTCAGTAAAAGCTCTGTTCACCACCAGACTTGGGTTTCACTGTGTGCCTCATGTCAGGTCCTAGAGTCCACTCAGGATCCTTACAAACTGAATGTCAGTGAAAGAAAGCAAAAAAAAAAAAATCCCGGTTTGTCTTTTTCCAGAAGTCAGTAAGTCTGAAATGCTCCCGTGAGCTCTTCCGTGTGTGGTGCTCGGCTTTCCTGTGGCTTCGGGCCGAGCACCACACACGGTGCTGCAGTTGGTCCCCAGCTGGGATCCCTGGCTCGCTCAGGCTTTTCTTTGAGTAACCCTTGCAAAGAAAGGGACAGGTCACGGATTTCTGTGGCAATAGCCAGTGGGAAGACCCAAGAAAGAAGGGTCTCACTCACCGGTAGGACTCAGGGAAGAGAGTTCTCACTTTAGCAACAGTCTTCGTCTAGGAACAGGTTTCCTCTTTTGTCCTTTAGCTGAAGGGGGAGGATCAATGCTATGAGTATCAGGCCAAATGTGTTTTGAAACAAATCTACGATAAAGTGTACATACCATTCACTTGGAACTTGGGTGTCTTTGCAGCTCCAAAATAAAACCAAAAATGTATAGAAGGAACAGTGCAACAGCAACAGTGACCAAAAAAACCCCACCTCATATACAGAAGCTGGTGATGGTGGCGTATGTCAAATCCAGTTATGTTTGTGTCCTTGCCACAGAAATTTGCCTCTTCATAGCCGACTGTAGAACCTTTGTGTCCATGGAGAGTTAAAGGAGTGTTTGCTGTTGACGGAGACAGAATTGAAACTGAGACATAGTGCCCTGCAGACAGTCCCTGAGCAGAGCTTCCTTTCCAAGTTGCTCATTTTGTAGAAGTTGGTTGTGTCTAATCACTAGGGACTTGGAAGTGGTGCTTTAGAGTAGCACGGCTGCTAGAAGTGAATGCGAAGGTGGCACACAGAAGTGAAATCTGAACTTTTATTTTTCTTCTGGTTAATTATTTTTTAAAAATTCAAAAAACGAAACAAGAACTGGCCATTTGGGGTAGACACTTCTCAGGTTGAAAAGTTTCATGTTAAGTGTGTCTTCATTTTTTTCCCAAGAGCGCCTGGCATAAATGCTGGATAAAATAAAGGTACATTTATTGTCTTAGGTGGCTTTCTTTTTTCTTTTTTTAATATTATTGTTCTCCTAAAGAGCTTGTTCAGGCACATTCTAGGTGACTTTCAACATGAATGATTACTGTATACTTTTTTTTTTTGAGTTAGAGTCTCACTCCATTGCCCCAACTGGAGTGCAGTGGCACACTCATGGCCACTCAAGCATCAACCTGCTGGGCTCCAGTGATACTTCCGCCTCTGCCTTCCCAGAAGACACAACTACAGGTGTGCACTACCATGCCCGGCTCGTTTTTTGATTTATTTGTAGGGACGCGGTCTCGCCAAGTTGCCTGGGCGGGTCTTGAACCTGTGGGCTCAGGCAGTCCACTCACCTTGGCCTCCCAAAGTGTACAGGCCACTGAGCCAGGCCTGTACACTTCTTAATAATAAAAATAATATATGTCCATTGTGGGAAATTTGGAAGGCATAAGAATAAGAAAATATCTTGAGTGATCCCAGTACCTAGAAATAAACACTTTAACTTTTGGATTAGTATTGGACAATCAAACATTTTTCTAATAGTATTAAAAAAATGTATATAAATGTATTTTTATATAGTAGGAATCACACTGAAAATATCTTAATCTGCTTTTCACATAAAAATCATGACTAGGCTGGGCTCGGTGGCTCAGCCTATAATCCCAGCACTTTGGGAGGCTGAGGTGAGTGGATTGCCTGAGCCCACGAGTTCGAGACCTGTCTGGGCAACTTGGCGAGACCTCATCTCTACAATAAATAAAAAATTAGCCAGGCGTGGTAGCGCGCGCTTGTAGTTCCAGCTACTTGGAAGGCTGAGGTGGAAGGATCGTTGGACCCCAGCAGGTTGAGGCTGCAGTGGCTGGGAGCGGCCACCCCACTCCAGTCTGGGTGACAGAGTGAGACTCCGGCTCAAAAAAAAAAAAAAAAAAAAAAAATCATGACTAATTTCCTAATTTTATTAAATATCCTTTTACAATTTTTTTAATGTTTTAAGCTTTGTATAAGAAGTAGAAGAATACAGTGCACCCAATATGCCCATAGCATAAAGAGTACAGTGGACCCCATGTGCCCATAATGTAAAGAGTACGGTGGACCCCGTGTGCCCATAATGTAAAGAATTCAGTGAACCTCATGTACCCATTATGTAAAAATACAGCATACCCCATGTGCCCATAACATAAACCCAGGACCAGTTGTTTTCCCCCACTCCCATCTCCTCCCAGACTAGATAATTTTGAAGCGAATCCAAGATATAGTTTCCTATTTCAATAAGTATCTTTAAAAGATAAGGACTCAAAAATTGTAACCATGATACCATTATCATACCTGAACATTTTAATAATAAAATTTCTTCATATAATAGAATAAAATACTTGGTCCTTTAAAACATCGTTTTTAATAAGTGCAGAGTTATCAGTTGCATGGCTGAACCATAATTTTTATGCCACTTTCTTGACAGTAATGGACCATGCAATTTACCCATGATCTTTACAAAGTGTATAGTTATGCAACCATCCCCACAGTCCAGTTGTAGAATAGTCCATCACCCCTTGAGATTCCTTATGTCCACCGAACAGTTCTCATTCCTGCCTCCAGGCCTAGGCAACTACCGATCTCTTTTTTGCCTCTGGCTTTGCCTTTTCTGGACATTCCATATAAATAGAATCACATATATGCGGCTCGTATGTCTGGTTTCCTTCACTTAGTCTAATGTTTCTGAACGTGGTCCATGCTGTTGTGTTTGTCAAAGGTTTGTTCCTTTTCATGACTGAGTAGTAGTCCATTGTATGAATACAGGCTATACTTTTATTAAGCAACTTTCTGTTGTTGAATTTTTGAGTTATCATTTTTTTTCTTTCCTGGAGGTTGATGTTCTTATAGGTAAGTTTTTGTCTGTGTCCATGGTTTTTTCCTTAGGTTAAATTTCTTCATGGGCTATTGTTGGGTAAAAGATAATTTTCAGTCTTTTTTGATAACGGTTGCCAAATGCTTTTCAGAAAAGTTATGTCAGTTTATACTCCCATTCAGTAGCATATGAAAATGTACGTTTCCCGAGCCTTTGCCAATATTTTATCTTTTTAATAAAATATAATTTTAAATTTTAGAAGTTTGGCTGAGCGTGGTGGCTCATGCCTGTAAATCCCAGCACTTTGGGAGGCTGAGGCAAAAGGATTGGTTGAGCCTAGGAGTTCAAGGCCAGCCTGGACAACATAGCAAGATCTCATCTCTACAAAAAAATAAAAAAAATTAGCTGGGTGTGGTGACACATACCTGGAGTCCCAGTTACTTGGGAGGCTGAGGCAGAAAGATCGCCTGAGCCCAGCAGGTCAAGGCTGCAGTGAGCCATGATCATGCCAGTGCACTCCAGCCTGGGCAATAGAATGACACTGTAATTCAAAAAAATTTTAGAAATTTAAAGCACATTTTTCATCCTTTTCTCAGCTCAACCAGAATGTAAATTCTTTCCAAAGAAAATTCGTTGGTGAGGTGAAGCGGTGTGAAGAACTAGAACGAATACTGGGTAAGTTTACTTTCCATTTTAATAAATTAAATGATTATTTTTATAAAAGCCAACCTTGTTCATTTTAGTAAAAACTAGAAAATATAGACAAGCAGAAAGGAAAAAAGCAGTTTTGCGTATTCTCACCATTCAGAGGTAGTCACTGTTATGTAGATTTATGTTATTTTTCTGTTCTTTTTACTCTTTATGTACATAATGGTCAGGTTATTTTGCTGCTTGATTTGTTTCTTACCTAGTGGTACTTACTGTAGCATCTTTTCATGTCAGTAACATAGAATATCATTTTTTTTTTTTTTTTGAGTCAGAGTCTCACTGTCACCTAGGCTGGAGTGCAGTGGCATGCTCACGGCCACTACAGCCTTTACCTTCTGGGCTCAGGTGATCCTTCTGCCTCAGCCTCTAAGTAGCTGGGACTCTAGGTGCGTACCACCATGCCTGTAGTAATATTTTGGATTTTTTGTAGAGTTGAGGTCCTACTGTGTTGCTTAGGCTGGTCTTGAACTCTTGGCTCAAGCAATCCTCCTACTTCAGCCTCCCAAAGTGCTAGGATGACAGACATGAGCCACCGCCTGGCTTAGATTAACATTTTTACTGTCTGCATAGTATTTCATTATATTAATGTGTTATGATTTATTTAACCAATCCTTTTGTAGTGGCCGAAAGTTCAGTCTGAGAGACCACCGAGAGCCAATTCCGATGAAAGTTCAAGAGGGTCTTTATTTACAGGCTCGAGCCTGGGCCTCTGTCGACAGCCGATACAGCGGAGTACATTCAGAGGCTCTGGTTTCCTTAAGCAGATGCCTTTTATGCTTTTACACAAAGGGAGGAGGAGTTTGGGGGGGGCTTTCCAGTTGTGTTACCATTTAAATGGGTAGTAACCTCTGGTGGTCAGCTTAATCGTGGAGGATTGGCTAGCCTGACTCCGGCTGACCTTGGTCCACTAGCTAGGGAAGTTGCAGAGACATCTGGAAACTTAGGTGATTACCCCCTGGCACCTGATTGGATGTTGCTAAGGGGAAAGTGAGATAAGGGAAGGGGTTGAAGCTTTGCAGTTTTTCCCATAACTGGAACTTTAAACAGTTATAGGTTATGTTTTAAGGCAGAAAACGAAAAATGGCTGTGCTATTGTCCACAAGCTGATTACATATTTATTGGGTTATAGCATGCTCTTAACCTAAGTCTATGGTATACTTTATTAGGGTCCTCTCACTTTGTAGTTTATTACAGCTTAAAAACTGTTGTACACACTGGGCTTGGACTTAGCCTGTAATCCCAGCACTTTGGGAGGCTGAGGCCAGTGGATGGCCTGGCCCTCCGGGTTCGAGAACAGCCTGGGCAACTTGACGAGACCTTGTCTTTACAATAAATAAAAAATTATCCGCACATGGTAGTGCACGCCTGTAGTTCTGGCTACTTGGAAGGCTGAGGCAGAAGGATTGCTGGATTCTAGTGGGTCTGTGCTGGGGTGGCCGTGAGTATGCCACTGCACTCCAGCCTGGGTGACAAGAGTGAGACTCCAGCTGGGCTTGGTGGCTCAGCCTGTAATCCCGCACCTTTGAGAAGCTGAGGTGAGTGATCGCCTGAGCCCACGGGTTCGAGACCCGCCTGGGCAACTTGGCGAGACCTCATCTCTACAATAAATCAAAAATTAGCCGGGCGTGGTAGTGTGCGCCTGTAGTTCCAGCTACTTGGAAGGCTGAGGCGGAAGGATCGCCAGAGCCCAGCAGGTCAAGGCTGCGGTGGCCGGGAGCCGCCACCGCACTCCAGTCTGGGCGACAGAGTGAGACTCCAACTCAAAAACAAAACAAAAAAAAGTTGTATACGTGTTAATATATTACTTAAAATTATATCAAAGAACAAGGGAGGCAGGAAATGGCTGCTAAACTGGTTGATAATTTCCTTTTTCTTAGAGCTTCCTTTGCTAACATGCTACACCAGTACTCTGATTGTTAGCCATTAAAACTCAATAGCCGTGGGCTACTTCTTTTACCTCTTTGGCTTGGGGATTTTTAAGAGTAACAGAAAACTTTTAGTAATCTGAAATATATCTCTTTTCTTATTGCTTGAAGTCCTAGTTATTTGTGTGACTGGTATGTTAATGGCATCATATCTCTGTCTTTGCAATCTGGGTGAGTCATTGGACGAATCGTGTATTTGGAACGGGTTTTTTAAAGCCAAGGCAAAAGTGATTACAGATTAGACATGTCCAGGATTTCCTGTAACTTAAACTGTTTCAAAAATAATGCATGCTTTAAAAATTAAAAAAGGAACTCTTAAGTAAATTTAAATATAAGCTGGGCGCAATGGTGCATGCCTGCAGTTCCAGCTACTTTGGAGGCTGAGGCAGGAAGATTGTTTGAGTCCAGGAGTTCAAGGTTGCAGTGAGCTATGGGCGTGCCACTGTACTCCAACCTGGGTGACATAGTGAGACCATGTCTCTTTTAAAAAAGAAAGGAATAAATTCAGCTTTAAATTGGTTAAAACAGTTTGCATCCTTTTCTAGATACCTCTTAAACCAGTGCTTCCTTTGCTATCTTGTTGGTAAGACACAGTTGCTTTTCTTTTCTTTTTGTCCTTCCCTCCCTCTTTTCCTTCCTGTCGCCTTCCTTCCTTCTTTTCTATAAATAAACTAATTAGTAACACTTCTCTAATGTACCAAGTATTGTGACTTCTATCCTAAGGAAAATGATGCTTTATGGAACTGAAAATATAAACTAAAGACAGTGAATGAATTTGGCTGGTGTGCTATTACCTTCACAAATCTAGATTTTCTTTTCTTTTCTTTTCTTTTCTTTTCTTTTTTTTTGAGTCAGAGTCTTCCTCTGTTGCCCAGGCTGGAGTGTAGTGGCATGCTCACAGCCACCGCAGCTTCAACCTGCTGGGCTCAGGCGATCCTTCCACTTCAACCTTCCAAGTAACTGGAACTACAGGCATGTGCCACCATACCCGACTAAGTTTTTGATGTTGCCCAGGCTGGTCTTAAACCCCTGGACTCAGGCAATTCTCTTGCCTTGGCCTCCAGAAGTGCTGGGATTACAGGTGTGAGCCACCGTGCCCAGCCCAAATCTAGTTTTTAACTTCAGTAGTGAAGCAGTGCACATTGTCCCGAGGCACAGCACTAGTCCTGACGGGGATTTGCAGGAGGTCCAGGAGTTCTGCCCTGGGTGTGGAGAGTGGTGGCGATTTTCTTGATGGACGCCCCTCTCTTCCTAAGGGCATTGGCAGAAGTCACATCTGGCTCTTGTGGGGACCATTGTACGTCTGTCACTTGGATGATTTCTGCACTTCCAAGGACACTCCAACCTCTGTTTAATTGTACAGGTGCAGAGACAGCTGTGACTCAAAAGTTTTTTAACTAGAATTTTAGAAAAGAAAAAAATTAGGGGGATTTCAGAAAATGTTTCTCCAGATGGCTTATTTTGTCACTGGATGCCTGTCTCTCTAGGCAGCATTGCCTTGCAGATCTTTGGAACCAAGGTTGCAAAAAGTAACCTGTAAATCACCTGGAACAAGCAAGATTTTTGTTCAGTTTAGACATTGATTTTTAGATGGCCTGGGAAAGGGTGGGATGTAAAGTGTTCTGACTAAAATGTGCTCTACTAGGTTTGTATATCTAATTTATTTAACTTTTCTTTTCACAGTATATTTGGTGCAGGAAATTAATAGAGCTGCTATTCCCCTTCCTGAGTGTGAGGCCAGTCCCCCCGCACCACCTCTTAAACAGGTTCTAGAAATGCAGGTAACTTGCTTCTGAGGAAGCTGTATGAAAACAATTGTTCTCAGGGGCTGCTTATTTATGATTTTATATTGCCTGGTGCTTTTCTGCCTTCTCAAAACCGTATATGATAGAAATTAAAGACTGCTCTTATGGTCAAACCTCAGTCCAGGATTATTTGTGATGAATTTTAACGGTGATTCAGTTTTCTTTTACAATGTTAAGATGTGTGCTGAACGTCTGGTGAACAGGGCTAATGAGAATTGGGCCATCCAACCTGGTTCATAGTCATTTTCCAGAAAGTTCCTTCTGGGATTACCCATGCCTTAGCATGTCTCTTCTCATACAAGCAATTGAGGCTTCAGTCCTGCGCCTTCATAGTGTTCCCAAATTCACCCTGATCCTGCCCCCTATAATTTTTAGAAGTTAATATGAAGTCACTAGGTTGTTTCAGGTAGCAGCACATGGAATCCTCTGACCCTACACCCACTGACTTTTGCATTGGGAACACAGGCTCCCCCTGTGAGGATACACACTCAAGTTGTTGGTTGGCACCCCCTACCACTTCTGGGAATTATCCATTGAGGTTTTAGTCTAATCACTTCATAGTTTTCCATACTGGGAACCAGGCTAGAGCTCTTTAGTAGCTCTTCTAAACAATCATTATTGTGTAACCGAGGCCATCCCATGGGTGGTTTGTTTATTGGGAGGGAGTCATTTAACGTTTGGTGTATGAGTGGACTCCAGAGGGAATTATACCATCAGATGAGTAGAAAGCAGTCATCTGGTTTGGCCTGTTTGATGGGTTGGTATAATATAATTGCAAACAGAGTGATTACTGCTGATAGATTTTATAAGACAAAGAAGGAGTAATGAAGTCGGATGCTAAATGACTGGTTTGAATTCCAGTTTTCATTGACTCAATGATTTGTTGTACAGATTTCTGCTTCTATTGTTTTAATTCTGAAGAATTGTTAAGGATATTTAGTATATAATGATAATGATGATTATTGTTTTTGTTTTTGTTTTTTTTTTGAGTTGGAGTCTCACTCTGTCGCCCAGACTGGAG
>NW_007247051.1:222036-232911 GCF_000164805.1 Carlito syrichta | reverse complement strand
CAGCCTTCCGAGTAGCCGGAATTACAGGCGCGCATTACCACGCCCGGCTGATTTTTTGATTATTGTAGAGATGAGGTCTCGTTGCCCAGGCGGGTCTCGAACCCGCGGGCTCAGGCAATCCACTCACCTCAGCCTCCTAAAGGCGCGGGATTACAGGCTGAGCCACTGAGCCCGGCTTGATTATTGTTATTGTTGTTATTTTTTTGAGTCACAGTCTCACTCTGTTGCCTAGGCTGTCGTGCAGTGGCATGATCACAGCTATCGCAGCCTTGACTTGCTGGGCTCAGGTGATCCTTCCATCTGAGCTTTCCAATAGTTGGGGCTATAGGTCCACACCACCATGCTAGGCTAATTTTTTTGATTTATTGTAGAGACGAGGTCTTGCCATGTTACCCAGACTGGTCTTGAATCCTTGGGATCAGGCAGTCCTCTCGCCTTGGCCTCCCAAAGTGCTAGGATTACAAGCGTGAGCCACTACTTCTGACCTTATTATGTAATTATTTAAGAAGACTTTTTTCACAAGGATTTTTATGTAAGCCAGGTATGGTTGCTGATGCCTGTTATCCCAGCACTTTGGAAGGCTGAGGTGGAAGGAATGCTTGAGTCCAGGATTTTGAGACCAGCCTAGGCAACATAGTGAGACCTCATGTCTATAAAAAATTTTAAAAATCCAGCTGGGCATGGTGGTACATGCCTGTAATCTCAGCTACTTGGAAGACTAGGGTGGGAAGATCCCTTGCGCCCAGGAGGTGGAGGCTGCCGTGAGCCATGATTGGGCTTCTGTTCTCTAGCCTGGGTGACAGAGTGAGACCTTGACTCAAAAAAAAAATGATAATTTTTATGCGCAATTGATTGTGCAAGTACATCGAGCTAGAGGCTAGGAAAATGTATTAGAAAAGATTAAACATTGTGTTGCAAATAAAAGGAAATGTAGACTTGAAGAGGAAGATTTCTATGGGTTTCATTGTTAATTCATACAGATGTGTTGCCTATAATTATGGATGTGTGGTAATAGAAAAACAGACAAAGGAAACCTAAATAAATGATAATACCTGAGGTTAGAGAAGAGAGACTATCTTGGGTTCATCACAGCCTCTGGGATATTTTATATCATATGTGGTGTGAATGTCACAGAAATCACCTAAATTAATATGAACCAATAAATGGTAGGCCTTTAAAATCTGTGCAGCTAAAATCCATTCTGGCTTTTTAAACCACCTTTTGGTTTTGATTATTAGGACCACACTTGGAATGAATTTATTTTCTTAAATAACTGCTGTGTTGTTTTAGGAGCAGTTGCAGAAGCTCGAGGTGGAACTGAGAGAAGTCACAAAGAACAAGGAGAAACTGAAGAAAAACTTGCTGGAACTGATTGAGTATACCCACATGCTGAGAGTGACAAAAACCTTCGTGAAGCGCAATGTTGAGGTACTGAACAACTTGTGAGGAAATGTACTTCTTTTATAAAATGCTCATTCCCGGCTGGGCTCGGTGGCTCAGCCTGTAATTCCAGCACTTTGGGAGGCCGAGGCGAGTGGATTGCCTGAGCCCGTGAGTTCGAGACCTACCTGGGCAACTTGGCAAGACCTCATCTCTACAATAAATAAAAAATTAGCCGGGCATGGTAGCACGTGTCTGTAGTTCCGGTTACTTGGGTCACCTGAGCCCAACAGGTTGAGTTTGCAGTGGCTGGGAGTGTGCCACTGCATTCCAGTCTGGGCGACAGAATGATACTCCAACTCAAAAAAAAAAAAAAAAAGCTCTTTCCCAAGCCTGGATGTGGTGGCTCATGCCTATAATCCCAGCACTTTGGGAGGCTAAGGTGAGAAGATTGCCTGAGCCCACAGGTTCAAGACCAGCCTGGGCAACTTGGCGAGACCTCATCTTTACAATAAATTAAAAAAAATTAATTGGGCTTGTGGCGCATGCCTATAGTTCCAGCTACTTGGAAGGTTGAGGCAAAAGGATCGCCTGAGCCCAGCAGGTCAAGGCTGTGGTGGCTGTGAGCATGTCCTTGCACTTCAGCCTGAGTGACAGAATGAGACTCCAACTAAAAAAAAAAAAAGAAAAAAAGCTCATTCCCATAAGGTTGTGGGTTTCATTATTAATTCATATAAATGTGTTGCCTATTTATTTTTATTTTTTCTTTTTTGAGTTGTAGTCTCACTCCGTTGCTCAGGCTGGAGTACAATGGCATGCTCATAGCCACTGCATCCTCTACGTGCTGGGCTCAGGCAATCCTTCCATCTCAGCCTTCCAAGTAGCTGGAGCTACAAGCATGCACCACCATGCCTGGCTAATTTTCCTTGATTTATTGTAGAGATGAGGTCTTGCCAAGTTGCTCGAGCTGGTCTTGAACCCATGGGCTCAGGCAATCCTCTCACCTCAGTTTCCCAAAGTGCTGGGATTATAGGCATGGGCCACCGTGCCTGACATGTATTGCCTTTTTTTTTTTGAGTTGGAGTCTCACTCGGTCACCCAGACTGGAGTGCAGTGGCCGCTCCTGGTCACTGCAACCTCGACCTGCTGGCTCTGGTGATCCTTTTGCCTCAGCCTTCCAGGTAGCTGGAACTACAGGCATGCGCTACCATGCCCAGCTAATTTTTGATTTATTGTAGAGATGAGGTCTCTCCAAGTTGCCCAGGCGAGTCTTGAACCCGTGGGCTCAGGCAATCCACTCACATTGGCCTCCCAAAGCACTGGGATTACAGGCTGAGCCACCGAGCCCTGCCATGTGTTGCCTTTTAAAGAGAGACATTTAGATCTTGGCTTTATTTTTCAGTTGGATTATATGACAGTAAAAAAAGCTTTACGAGTATTTTCCTGTGTTGGTTTTACAATAACTATACTAAATATTTGTAAAATGCTTTAGTTTGTGGTTGAAAAATGTATTTTTATGATCATAAGAAGAAAAATCAATCAGTGGAGGTTGAACTCTAAAATTTAGTTTTTCCAAATTGCTAATAAAGAAGTGGAAACTAACCTATAATTTATAAGAATAAAGAATGTAGGCTGGGTGCAGTGCCTCATGCCTGCCATCCTAGCACTTTGGGAGGCCAAGGCAAGAAGATTGCCAGAGCACAGGGGTTCAAGACCAGCCTGGGCAACTTGATGAGACCTCGTCTCTATAATGTATTAAAAAAACTAGCCAGGCACGGTCGTGCATGCCTATAGTTCCAACTACTTAGAAGACTGAGGCAGAAGGATCGCCTGAGTCAAGCAGGTTGAGATTGGTAGCCGTGAGCATGCCCTGCGCTCCAGCCTGGGCAAGAGTGAAACTCTAACCTCCCTCCCCCGCCAAAAAAAAAATGGTCCACAGGTTAGCACTTTACTGTGGCGAGTATGGACGAGAAAAGCGTATCCCTTCCAGACTTGGTTCACTTGATGTAGTAGTGATCTCCAATAAACTTATTCTGTCTTGGATGAAGGTGATGGCTTACATTCTAGCCGAGCCCGGCTCATTCTAGCTATTCTTTTATGTAAATGTCTTCCAGTGGTTTACAAATAAGAAATGGGGAAGCCGCGCTTGGTAGCTCAGCCTGTAATCCCGCGCCTTTGGGAGGCTGAGGTGAGTGTATTGCCTGAGCCCGCGGGTTCGAGACCCGCGTGGGCAACTTGGCGAGACCTCATCTCTACAATAAATCAAAAAATGAGCTGGGCGTGGTAGCGCACGCCTGTAGTTCCAGCTACTTGGAAGGCTGAGGCGGAAGGATCGCCGGAGCCCAGCAGGTCGAGGCTGCGGTGGCCGGGAGCAACGGCCACTGCACTCCAGTCTGGGTGACAGAGTGAGACTCCAACTCAAAAAACAAACAAACAAACAAAAAACAAAACAAAACAAAAAAAGAAATGGGGAAATGATCTTTTTATTTATCTGAGCTGATTTATATGTCAGAAATCATGGGGCCTTTGCACCCAGCTCTGAGTAGTTAGTCATGATGCTCTGTCAACTTGTTTGGAAATATGGCATGAGAAATGAATTGTCCTTTTCAGTGAGACTCACTTGGTTTTCTGTGTCTCTTTCTAGTTTGAGCCCACTTATGAAGAATTCCCTTCCTTAGAGAACGATTGCTTGTTGGACTACAGCTGCATGCAGAGGCTGGGAGCCAAACTGGGGTAGGTGACAAGGCCCAGCAGCAGCTCCACACTGCCCTGGTACCGGGAATACATGCACATCATGCCTGAATGGGGACCATTTTAAAGCCTGTGATTGAGTGAAAAAAGTGAATATTTGTTTAAGAAACACTGTGCTCCTGTCCTTGTTGAACGGAGTTACTCAACTGTATTGACTTTTTAGCTAAATACGATGGAAATTTGTTCTTTGGTATAATGGGTTGGAATGAAGCAACATGTGTTTCTTTCTTTAAGTGTTACTCCCAGAAACCGAAAATCATCAGTCATTGCATCAAGTCCCTCCTGGTGGAAACACAGGGGCCAGCCTGAGTTAGTTAATTTTTTATTAATCACTCTTTAGGGGTCTCTTTTGCTGTTTATGCGCTCTACTTACTGGGACTATGGTAAATTGTTTCCTCCTGGGATTTGTGATTGTTAAAATTATTATGAACTTGTATTCCTCAGTTTCTCATCTGAAGGAATCAGTGATGTTTGGTTTGAGGGTGTATTCCTCTAGGGAGAATTTGTGTTTGTCAAGTACCTGGAAGGAGTCTTATCAACCCGGAAACATTTATTATTCTTAGCATGGGTTTGATCACCTGAGCCCAGCAAGTTGAGGCTGCGGTGGCCATGAGCATGTTGCTGCCCTGTAGCCTGGGTGACAGAATGAGACTCTGACTCAGAAAAAAAAAAAATTCTTAGGGAAGACATCGCTCTTTATCTAGAACCAAAATTAAAATAAGCAAGTTTATTTGTGGACTCCTGTGCAAAGTGGGTTTTTTCTTTTCAATGAAGGTATAACCTTTTGGGCATGAAGAAGTTCCAGCTTGAGGGGGATTTAGTTCTATCTCCTCACCTTGTCTGGACCCTGTGCCTGTCTTCTATCTCCCATGCTGGCATTAAACCCAAGGCCCTGGAAGGCTGAGGTAGGAGGATCGCTTGAGCCCAGGAGTTCGAGGTCAGTCTTGGCAGCACAGCAAAATCTTATCTCTATGAAAAGTAAAAAAATTAGCTTCTAGTTCCTTAGCCTCAAGTGATCCTCCCACTTAGGCCTTCCAAAGTGCTGATTATGAGCCATGGTGTACCACCTATTTTCTTTTTGGATTTCAAAAATTTCTCTTTATTATAAGCTCAACTGTACATTTAATAGGATGTTTCAAGAATATTTTATACAGCATTGGAAGTGTTACAGTTAGAAACCTTTCAGGATATCTCACCATTTGCTAGAAATGGAAGTCTTCATCATACTTTAGTGCAATTTAGAAACATTCATTGCTTTCAGTTGACTAAACATTGACTTTATTATCTCATAGATTTGTGTCTGGCCTAATTAACCAAGGAAAAGTTCAAGCATTTGAAAAGATGTTGTGGCGAGCCTGTAAAGGGTACACCATTTTGTCCTATGCAGAACTGGATGAAGCCCTTGAAGACCCTGAAACAGTAAGTGAATATCACCGTCACTAACAGCAAAGTTGGAGGAACAGTAGAAAGAAGGTTTTTCTTCTGAACCATCTGAGAGAGTAAGTTGTTAACCTGATACCTCATACCCTCAAACATATGCAGTTGCTAAACTCAAGGACATTCTCCTACATTTCCACAAAGTGACCGTCAAAGTCAGGAAAAAAATGAATGAAGCCATGTTACTACACATTCTGAACCTCAGGTCACTTCCACGTTTTACCAGTTGTTCCAATACTGTCATAGGAAAGGAACAGTTTATTTTTTATTTATTTTATTTTTTTAATTTCTTTTTGAGTTGGAGTCTCACTCAGTCACCCAGACTGGAGTGCAGTGGCCGCTTCCGGCCACCGCAGCCTTGACCTGCTGGGCTCTGGCGATCCTTCCACCTCAGCCTTCTAAGTAGCTGGAACCACAGGCATGCGCTACCGTGCCCGGCTCATTTTTTGATTTATTGTAGAGATGAGGTCTCACCAAGTTGCCCAGGTGGGTCTCGAACCCGCGAGCTCAGGCAATCCACTCACCTCAGCCTCCCAAAGGCACGGGATTACAGACTGAGCCACCGAGCCTGGCTTGTTTGTTTTTGAGTTGGGGTCTCACTCGGTCACCCAGACTGGCATGCAGTGTCATGATTATGGCTCACCACAGCCTCAAACTCCTGGGCTCAAGTGATCTTTCTGCCTTAGCCTGGTGAGTAGCTGGGACTACAGGTATATGCCACCACTCCTGGCTAAGTTTTTGATTTTTTGTAGAGAGGATGTCTCACTGTGTTGTCCAGGGTGGTCTTGAACTCCTAGGCTCAATGACCCTTCCCCCCTTGGCTTCCTAAAGTGCTGAGATTACAGACATGAGCCACTGTGCCTGGCCTACGATCTAGTTTATAATCACATGTTGAATTCAGTTGTCATGTCTCTTTGGTCTCCTTCATTCTGGGATGGTTTCTCAGAATTTCCTTTGACTTTCATGATCTTGACATTTAAAAGTATTTACAGACCAAAGTTTTTGGTAGAATGTCCCTCAGTTTGGGTTTATCAGACTGTTTCTCATGGGTAGATTCAGGTCATGTGCTTCTGGCAGGCATCATTGCACTGCAATGAACTCATGGCAGCCTTGAACTCTTGGTCTTAAGCAGTTTTTCCTGCTTCCTGAATAGTTGGGATTATAGGATGCACCACTGCGCTCTGATAATTTTTAATTTTTTTTTTTGTAGAGATGAGGTCTTGCTATTTTGCCTAGGCAGGTTTTAAACTCTTGGGCTCAAGCAATTCCCCTGCCCAAAGTGTTGGGGTTAAGGTGTGAGTCACTGTACGTGACTGAGTTTTTTTCTTTATTAAATGTCAGTCATTCTTAGAACATTTACACAAGTTAAATCTTTTTTCTGTAGAATTTTTAAACTCTTTTATGTAAATGTTTATGGGGTATGTTAAAAGGCATTAAACGTCTGTGAAGAAATACAGAGGATGGGTGGAGTTATGTGTATGTCTTAAATGCAGCCTCTAACCCCATGATTATAAAGGAAGTACAGGCTCATTTTATAAATTGGGAACAGTATAGAAAACATGAAAAATAAGTTACTTGTAATTATCCCATTATGAGCCACTGTTTACATTTCAATGTATGTTATTTTAGTGCTTGTTCTGGATAAGATGCAGTTATTTTGTTTTGTAACTTTTACTCAGGTTCTAGGGTTTGTTTAAAGCATCAGGTTTAGAGTCTTTTGGGTTGGACGTCTGACCCCTTGAGGTCCTTACAGATCCCAAAGTCTGTTTCTGGCCATTATATTCCTGTTGGTGTCATTTCTAAATGATGCATCAAAGCTAGACTCAGGTGATTCTCTTGGTTTTATAATTTGTATTTTTTCAGCTGGGTGTGGTACCTGTTCTACCTTGTGCCTTAGGTGGTTGTTTTCCTTGACACTGTATTATTTAAAAATATATATATATTTTTTTGAGTTGGAGTCTCACTTGTTCCCCAGGCTGGGAACTCACAGCAGATTTGACCTCCTGGGTTCACGCGATCCTTCTACCTCGGCCTCCTGAGTAATGGGACTGCAGGCATGTGCCACCATGCCCAGCTAATTTTTAAAATTTTGTACAGATGAGGTCTCGCTGTGTTGTCCAGGCTGATTTCGAACAACTGGAGTCAAGCAGTCCTCTTGCCTTGGCTTTCCTAAGTGCTGGGATTATAGGCATGAGCCACTGTACCCAGCCAAAAATTGTTACAGAATTTTGAAGGTCAAGGTCACTATAACTGCCATTTCTTTTTCCCCTCAAATAACTTATTTTGAAATAATTTCAATTTACAGAAGAGTTGCTAGAAGAGTACAATGAGTTCCTGTAGCCCTTCACTCAGCTTTCCCAGTTAATATTTTACCACATTTACTCACCACCCACTCTTTCTCTCTTGACATCTCTGAACTCATTTTCCAAACCTTTTGAGAGCAAGCCATAGGTACAGCTCATCATACCTAAATGACTCTAGCAGGTGTATTTCCCCAGCCCAGAAGACTTTTCTATACCTGCCATACTAGCCCTCCAAATGAGAATGTTAACACAGCTACAACACTGTTGTCTAATCCAAACACATCATTTACATTTCCCAACTGTTTCCCTGTTTTCCTTTCTGGTCCAGGGCCGATCTGGGAGTGTGATTGTGTTTAGAATAGACGTCGCATTCTGTGGAATGCTCCTCCATCTGGGCTCGATTGATGTTTCCTCGTGACCTAACACAGATCGCACATTATTGGTAGGAACACCACAGCGCCGCAGTGCCTCTCCCAGGACTCAGCAGCAGTTGACAACCCTCTCAAGTCTATCACCTTGATCATGACTGCCAAGTGGTGGTTCTCTTTTTCTGTAATTCTTTCTTGAACCCGTGGGCTCAGGGAATCTTCTCACCTCAGCTTTCCAAAGTGCTGAGATTACAGACTTGAGCCACCGTGCTCAGCCAATTTTTTCTATATTTATTAGTTATCATCCTAGAAAGTGGAGCGTTCCCTTCTCCCTCATTCCTTCACTTATTTATTTAGATCAGCATGGGCTCATGGCTTCTTATTTTATTAAACGTCTCATAATATGGCCCTTTCATTCTTATTGTTATTTTTTAATCTTTTTTTTTTTTTTGAGTTGGAGTCTCACTCTCACCCAGACTGGAGTGCAGTGGTCGCTCCCGGCCACCACAGCCTCGGCCTGCTGGGCTCTGGTGATCCTTCTGCCTCAGCCTTCCAAGTAACCGGAATTACAGGCATGCGCTACCACGTCCGGCTGATTTTTTAAAAATTTATTGCAGAGATGAGGTCTCGCTGCCCAGGCGGTTCTCGAACCTGCGGGCTTAATCTTTTTTTTGAATCAGGGTCTCACTCTGTTGCCCAGGCTAAGTGCAGTTGTGCATTCATGGTTAACTGCAGCCTTGACCTCCTGGAGTCAGGCAGCCCTTCCGCCTCAGCCTCATGAGTAGCTGGGACTACAGGCATGCGCCACCCCACTCAGCTAATTTTTTGCATTTTTTTGCATTTTTTTGTGAGGTCTTGCTGGGCTCAAGTGATCCTCCCACCTCAACCTCCCAAAGTGCTGGGATTACAGGCTTGAGCCACTATACCCAGCCCATTATTTATTTTGATGCCCCAGCTGTCCTGATTTGGTTGCTGGGAGTCCTTTCATATGTGTTTGTGTCCTTTGGCATGTCTTCATCATACATGAAATAGTCCCTTGTTCTTTGGCATCACAAGATGTTTCAGGTTCATCGTGTGCTTTCCTTGCCTCAGTCCTGGAAATGCCCATTTCTCCAAGGAACCATGATTCCTTTTAGTGGAGAATGGCCAATAGAAACCAAGATCTGAGAGATTTAGTGCTCATCATGTCCTGGAGTGTCATTGCTTCTAGGTGCCCCCTTAGCAGTCAAAGCATATGTATGCACATGCATGCACATGTGTGCATACACGCACACACATGCACACACACATTCGTATAAGTATTTGTCTAGAGCTTCCTGAGCATGCATGTTAGTTAGCAAACCATGGGTTCAAACTTTAACCTTCAGTTCTAGTCAGTTCTTTCTAGACTTTTCTTTTTCCCTTCTTTTTCCTCTTAATTCTGATGTGAAATCTGGCTCCCATTCTCCTTAATCTGTTTATTGAATTGCTCAGGTGATTTACTTACTCAGTGTGTCCATTCTCCCAGCCGTATCAGCCATCTCCTCATGCCATGACCTCCTTCTCCCTGCACCTGCTTCTGCCTTGCTATGCCTTCCTCGTCTGTGCTTCTGTCCCCTCTGCCACGGGGCTCAATTCTCTTATACGGTTTTATGGTTCTAAATACCATGCCCCAAATGTATATCTCTAGCCTGGACCATTCCCTGAATACCAGATTTTTTTTGAATCTGTCTACTCCATATCTTCTTGTAAATATCTGTAAGGCATTTCCACCTTATGCCTGAAACTGAACATCTGATCTTTCCTCCCAAAGCTGCCCTTTCAGACCCATTTATCTCAGTAAATGCCAATTCCATCTTTCTGATTGCTCAGACCAAAAGTCTTGGGGTCATTCCCTCTCTTCACTGTTTTTCATGACTCTAATCCATCAGCAGATCTGGTAGCCATGTCAAGATAAAAAGAGTCTGGCCACTTTTCATCTCCACTGCCACTGTCTTCCTGGTCTAGGCGATTTCACCCACACCTGACTCACCTGCTTACTAAGGTCTTATTCCTGCCTCTGTCTCACCCTGGTTTCTCCTCCCAGCATCCAGAGTGATTCCCCTGAAATTATATTGGATCATTTCATCCCTCTACTTAAGACCCTTCAATGGCTTCCTGTCTTCCTTAGCAAAAAAAGCTCTGAACCTTCTAGCGGGCTGGCTGCCCTTGTCGCATCTCTGGCTTTGTTACTGCCTCGCCCTGTCCGTTTCTCCTCACTATGCCGGCCTTCTTGCTTCTGAATGTGCTTCTGCAGGTGCTTTTCCTTCTACTCAAAAATCTCTTCCCCCAGTGTCCACATGGCTCCTTTGCTTCTCAGGCTCAAGTGTCGCCTTCTCAGTGAGGCCTTCCTTGCCCAGTGGCAACCCACCTCTCCCCCCCACCCCGCGTCTCCTTTTCCTGCCTTACTTCTTCCTTTATAGCACTAATCTCCACCAAACATATTTTCTTTGTATCTCTTGCTGTCAACTTCCCCTTTCAGGTCATTATTTTTTAACTGTTTTGTTCACTGCTGTATCCCTGGCACCTGTAATAGTGCCTGGCAAATAGACCAAAAGCCTATTCAGTTTGGTTTTTTTTTTTGAGTTGGAGTCTCACTCTGTTGCCCAGACTGGAGT